>NC_085966.1:9917305-10223896 GCF_910591565.1 Cydia splendana | reverse complement strand
AGCTGTGTGCAATAAAATAGCAGTCAATGAGGAAATGAAAATTAAGGGAAAATCATAACTTTAGGTCAGTCATATTCGAACTTTTGTTAATATTCTTCTGCATTACCTAACATTAGTTTGAAATTAACTGTAAATATGAGAGGTCAAAAAAAACAAGACGACCGGCTTATTTACTTCAGCTTTACGTCTACATTCTACACCCATCTCATCCATAAAATACGAAACTTTTTTTAAATACTATCTTCCTCGCAGAAGTCGCAGAGTGTACTATTGGTTCATCATTTGAATTTTGTTGTTGATTTTTGACCGACTATTTGCTTTGTTTGCTAGTGTGTTTACGATAAAACCATGAATATCTATAATATAACCTAGAAATTGCTATACCCTAATAATTCTTAGCCCTATAGACATTACTAACTTAATTTACTATTATATTGCACACTACTGTAAGTATATATGTGTTCCTAAAATTGTATTTAGAATCATTCTTCAAGAATGTTTGAATAGAACTAATAAATAAGTAAAGTGAGCCACCTTATAGAAAGTTGTCAATGTTGTCATCATTGCAAAACCAAAGAATTTGTAACGTGATAGCTCAAAGGAGATGCCACCTTCAATAAACTGCAAGTAGTGCAAGTGAAAAAAAAATATATTCCATGTTTAAGTTAATAACAGGTATTTTAATATGATCTACTTAAAGTATTATCCAACTTTTTTAGAATAACAGGTTTTATGTTAATGATAAGTGCAAAATTGTTGTTTTCATGGATCTGATTTAAAATTAGCAAATCACGGTGGTCATTATCATTTGTTTTTGTTTCTAAACAGTCTCATCCACTCGGAGTTGAGGGCCCTAACCGGGTCGTCCGCAGGGCGTCTGAGTCATGCGAGTCGTTGCCGTTAAGAGGGCATTGCTCAGTTGCGCTCCCCTTGGCTCGCCCGCCGCCGCCGCCGCTGCACTCTTTAAAGAACTAACTCACTTCAATGCGGCCAGGACGCTCATTGTTCTACGTCCTTACGAATCGATTGTCATTCGCGGCCGCCATTTTATTATTGATTGCAAATTAATTGCGATGACCATCGTATACGAACCTTTTCAGGCCAAGCACACTATAAAAGCATTAATCTATTGACGACGTGACAAAATACTCATTACATACTCCATCAGGCTAAGCTGTTTCGATGCTACAACTAAAGTGGTTAGAATTTTCTACTTATTCAAACGAATATGTAGTTAGTAGACGCTGAGTGGGTTTAAATTTAGAAGAGGATGGGCGCAGGTCGGATGACATCTATAATAAGATCACGAGAGACCGATGATACGTACCTACCTTCGGCTGAGATTGCCCAAGCATCCACGGGTTGTTGACTTTACCAAACGCACTCTTAGATCAGACGCGACTGAAACAATAATAGTACTGAAAAGACTTCACTAACATAGTGTCTTTAGAATGGTATTTTTATGTATAATTGAATACATGAATCCTTTTGTAGTCGAATTTTTTGATTAGTTAAATTATAGGCATATCAGCACATCACCTACTGTTGTGTGGAACAGTTTATGAGAAAATTGTATATCTTCCTTCACGCATTATAAAAAAATATCATCCATCTTCCGGATCAATCCCTTAAGCTCAGCTCAAAATATAACCTAATTGGAAATAATCGTTTTCGTCACTGGTATCGTTTTCATCCTTTTTTTGCCTCCATCGGGGTGGTCCCGCTAGTGGGTGGTCGACCACAAGAACGGCTACTTTCCTCTTCAATTGATTTTTTATAGTTACAGATTTACGAATTTGTTACAGCAATTTACAAATCATAATAGTCGTTTTATGGTCTTGGTAACCCGCTATTTATTCGTATAACCGCAGTATTGAGATTGAGGGCACCTATTTCCTTGATCAACATCTTGCGCAATATCTTATTTCGCAATCATCGCTGAAAGGCAAACAAGACTTATTCTATTCTAGTACATTCAGATAACCAAGTCCAGATAACATCATTTGAAAACGTTTTGCAGTCAGTCGGGCACAATGGCGCTATCTAGTGTAGCAGGCTAACAAAGCCAAAGATGAGTAGCTATGATATTGTTAATCACATAATCGCCATAGGTGCGGTTAGCCTGAAACGAATGTAGGTCGGGCCGCTCCATTTGCCACAGGGGCAAATTGTTGATCGTCCTCGGAATGCGCGTGCAATATCTTATCTATCTGTGTAATTCGGCGCTGTGCCCCATCCGATATTGTCATCGAGGCAATTCGGGCGGCCTCGCGGGCGTTACGATCTAGTTGCGCGAGGCACCGTAAGCCTCGTTTAACTCTGAGCTCAACACTTTTTTGGGGTTAATGGGCCTCACGAAAGGACTGAACATTTGACAGGTCACGCGTTAGCGATTCCGTGGATTTTTAATTGCGCTTCTGCTCATTTATAATCTAGCAATTTGTAATACACAGCAAAAGTAGTTTATGAAATTTGTAATGCACAAAAATACATCATTCTATTATGTTCTTTATGAAATGCCACTTATATAACAATATACATTAACATTTGCTCTTCAGATCAGCCTTGTTCTGGTTCTGCTTTGTGCATTTGCATTAAGGTACCGGACGAGATTATGTATATGAATAGGTATAACATTTTTGAAATGGTACAGCGAACGCATCAATTTGCAGATCTCGCAATACCGCCGCCGCTCAAGACTCGTCTCTCCATCGGCGCTGTCTGTTTCTGGGTCGCACCGATTAATTCGCTTACCCTACTTTTGTTCACTGCTGTAACACTTTTATATGTTTGACATAATTTTACCGCTCGAACGTGTTACCGAGTAATTGCATTTACTTCATACCTATAATAGTATATCAACTATTTTCGTTAAATACAAGATGCCCAACAGTGCCAACATCGCAATCAAAAAGGCGCCTTGTCAAAAATCTAAAATTGGGTTGGAAAAAATGGCATTATCTCGTAAACCTAGGCCGCATCAGAAAACTTTATACGAGAATTGAGTATCTTAAGTTCTTTGTGGGCACGTTGTGCACACATTAAACGACTATTATTAATATGTAGGTACCTATTATTAATCTCCTCCTTTATGTGTAGTACTCCTTTTCAAATTTACTCATTCTATTGTTAAACCAGTTTTAAATATGTAGTAATTTTAGATGCAATGGACACTAATTATAGTTGTATTTTAAACAATACAATAATCTGCAGTTTTCCTGTTAAATAACATAATTTTTAACGACACCATCCTCAATGTCAGTTTTCAACTGCAATGACGGTTTTTTGACAACTCGCCACTGTCGTGATTAATATAATTATACAGCCACAAATTAATAGTACATATTTTTATTAGAAACTTGTTATCATGGGGCGGTGATGAAAAATTAATATGCCATCCAATATCTACCTAAATTATAAACTTGTTGCAATTCGTTAACCTGTACAGTGTACTCGGTTCAAATAATAAGTTACTCAATTCCTGATAATTTAACCGGTTTATTTTAATGTGACTGATGATAAATAACTTATTAATGTAAATCACATATTGTTTTGCTTCTCATACTTATCAGTAAAACTCAATTTACTTTCATTATAACTGGAATAGGGCAATCAACAGTCATGTAGATAGAAGCTACTTTTGGTGCTTGACAAAGAGTGACCTCTTTGTTAAGATGAATGTAAGACGGTCGCAGGATGTGGTCGCCGGTCGAGGTTCCTAGGAACGCATTGTGCCTCCTCGCATCACATACTGCGGCGACAGTGGTGCGGCCTGCCACCACGAACGGATGCGGCGCTGGTCGCGCGGTGATGAAACTGACACAGATTCTAAAACGCGTATTTGGTAATCGAACCCCAACGTGAAAGTCGCACAGGGCAGACTCGCGTACAATACACGTCCCACTTCATACATATCGCTACATTTTTTGACGACACCAAAACCCAAAAGCTTTTTCTCTGTACAGTCATTGTTAACGCACGTATAGGTACCCGTACCTAAATGTGTTCGCGTCCCAGTTTTGGGGAGCGAGACTCGAACGTTGATTGGCTTATATCAAACGTTGCTACATTTTCGCCTTGCATTCAATTCCATGAGAAGTTGCAGGTATTGCCTTTCGGCCACTAGGTCATTCGCTAACTAATAGTTTATTACCTTTATATTATATCGAACACAAAGGCGATTTAATTTCCTTTGTGTGTAAGCGAGTCGTCGTTTGCGGAAAATGACTTTATTTTGCATCACACAGTGTATTGCTATCTAAGTAATGTTGTATTTAATTTATACTTATAGTACCAGTATTTGCAAACATTTACACCAACATACCTGTAATATAACACACACCATTTACAAATCAAACGAATTTTCCAAACAAATCAATTTTCTAATATACAAAATTACAAAAATCAGCCCTTAAATTCTTAAAATAGCATGTAGCTCGTTATTGGAGGCATAGTATTAAATTCAAATCTCTTAGATACCGTTGCTGTTTGAAATCGTAGACCTAGCAAAATCCTTTATGGCATAGCTAAAAACGCAAAAACACTAACTAGGTATAACTATTACAAGAAACACTAAAAATAACTTACGTTGTCTTCATATTAGTTAATATCTCACTCGTAATAGTGTAGCGCAGTGGTGGGCAAACTTTCTTTATGGGGGGGCAGAAAGTTTAGGAAATTTAAGTGGAGGGCCAGAATTGTAGCCAAAATTTATTTTGATTTGTGATAATCGTGGGCCAATGCCATATAGCCCATATACTAATTATTTCATAGGACCCGCGGCGGGCCGGATAAAATCCATTCGCGGGCCGGAGCTGGCCCGCGGGCCGTACTTTGCCCACCACTGGTGTAGCGGTACACGTTAGCCCATGGGTGCTACGTATTCTATACGTATACGCCCATGTATTGGATATCCTTAGTAGCCAATATGTCCGGAATAATCCTGATTGACATTGAATTTGATTACATAATATCAATAAATAATGTGTTATGTATTGTTGTTGCAGACTCGGCGCGGGCAGCGAGTGCGGCGGTGGAGGGTCGGGCGGCGGCGGCGCGCCCGCTCCGCAGTCGGCGCGCGTGTCCTCGAACGTCGCCGGCGGCATGGCGGTCAGCCGCGTGCCCAGCCCGCTGCACGACGGGAACACGCCCGTCGCCGAGAACTGGTGCTTCACACAGGTAATGTGCACACATTATATACCTATCATAAAACCTATACCGTATTAACATAATGTATTTACAATAGGTGTCGTACCGGTCCCTAAGCTTGTCGCGCGTTCTTAAAAGGCAACTAAAACGTTGTTAAACTAGGTGCATACAAGCCGAGGCCCACAGATGCTACTTGAATCGCAAATATCACTGGCCTTTTTCCTACATTGTTTTATCTTCTTTGAATGTTTCCGAAACTAAATTCCGGTACGTGTTATAATTATTACGTTCCACAGCAAATCCAATTGATATGTCAGTTGGCTTCAGTATTAAATACATTACACGACGATCATACTGTCTGAATACTTATTATCAAATTAAACCGCCCCATTATGGAACCCAGTTCTGAAATCATTGAAAACTTTAGTTTACAAAGCTACAGCGTAGTACAAGACCAAGAGGATTAATAAGCGCTAATTCAGAGTAGATTGGAATAGGGTTCTGGGCTCCCAAGAGTCCAAAGCCCCAAATGCATTAAATATCCAACGCGCATGATTGTACATGAAATGAAATGAAATGAAATCACTTTATTGCCAAAACATGATAGGGTGATGGTAGAAAAAACAATAGTAATACAAAAAATATATAAATTCTATGTTAAGTATGTACTAACTTATTCTAGGTTAAGTACTAACTTATTGTCTACATATAGTAGCAACGTGAACTTCGCGGGTAAAAACAGAAGGCAAACACATTACGTAGATTGTGGCATTTGTGGCCGACCGAACCCTTGTTGATTTTTACGTCAGTCCTGTTGTCCGAAAACCGCACTGCGTTCGATTGTATGCAAATGCATGTATGTTAGCACTTCATCAGCGACACATGCCGTGTATGGACACATTGCGTTGACCATACAAATTAAATGGGTAATTGAATCGATGTCCATATTTTTAATGTTTAACTTTTGATACGTAATAAGTACTTATAACAAGTTATTTATTCAAAGTGAAATACTAGCTTCAACAGCTTACTTTATTTTTCCTAAGTACCTACTCCTTGGAAACTGTGTTGTTTTTTCATTACTAAAGCACAGGTATTAGGATACCTATGCCACTTTGTGTTTTATAACTAACATAAAAGCAAACTCGCTTACCCATTTACAACACATGCAAGGGTAAAGTTAAAACTAATGAAGCACTTATGTCATAAGCAGAGTCAACCTCGAACGACCATCGAAATAGACTCCCGGTGGGCACATCAAGCGGAGTGATCGTAAAACTTGCTCTACACCCAACGCCGTAAACATATACAGGGTGTAATCGTTAAGTGTAGCCAGGCGATAATTCCGTAAATATAACAGATATCAGAAAACTTCAAATTGATATCGAAAGTGCGTTACCCAATGAGTAAAATTACATTAATAACTTTTTTTAAATAAAAGCAGAAGTATCCCAAATATTAACTTCAAACCCTCCCATACATTTAGTACGATGACTCACTCCTCAAAGAACGTCGGTGTCGTAAGATATAAAAAACTGCTTGAGATTCATTATTTGCGATAATAAACTGTAATAAAATAATAAAACTAGGTACCGTTTATGAAATAATAAATCTAACATTTATTTTTTAAGGAAGAAGTACTTACATTTTTTGTTTACAGTGGTTGCTCGAAGTGACGCCCTTCTTGTGCGATACATTGACGGGCCCTCTTAAATGTTTCTAAATGATTAAATGAACATTTTTTGTTTACAGTAGTTGCTCGAAGTGACGCCCTTCTTGTGCGATACATTGACGGGCCCTCTTAAATGTTTCTAAATGATTAAATGAACATTTTTTGTTTACAGTAGTTGCTCGAAGTGACGCCCTTCTTGTGCGATACATTGACGGGCCCTCTTAAATGTTTCTAAATGAACTTTTCTTAAAATTTGCGGTGTAATTAAAAAATAAATGTTAGATTTATTATTTCATAAACGGTAGTTTTATTATTTTATTACAGTTTATTATCGCAAATAATTAATCTCAAGCAGTTTTATCTCTTACGACACCGACGTTCTTTGAGGGGTGAGTCGTCGTAATAAATGTATGGGAGGGTTTGAAGTTAATGTTTGGGATATTTCTGATTTTATTAAAAAAAAGTTATTAATGTAATTTTACTCATTGGGTAACGCACTTTCGATATCAATTTGAAGTTTTCTGATATCTGATATATTTACGGAATTATCGCCTGGCTACACTTAACGATTACACCCTGTATACCCGCACGAAGACGACACGCGGCGATAATATTGTTTGTTGCCCATTATCTTTGAACTTGAAATGTTACCGTACCAACTATGATGTGTAAATCAACAAGGAAATATAATAACACTTCCTCCTTCTCGCAAGTACGTTACGTGTTCAATAATGGAATCGTTATGATGGCGCGCTCACGTTGCGAAAAGACGCTGCGGCTCAACGTGACGATCGACACGAACTTGCAAAATTGAAGTAAACCTTACAATATTACGAAATTTAAGCATTAATAGAGTACTCCAAACGTGATTGCTAATAACTCGTATAACTTTTACGACACGTAAATCAATAAAATGCTTGGGTGGAATAACTGCGGAGGGCTCAAACGTGCCGACAGAGGTATTTACGCAAATGTTTGTTCCGGCACACATTCGAGATGCTCGCGCGTTCGGCGGTTACGTCGCACCTTGCGCGTCACTAATACGTAGGATGGTCTAATTTGATTTTACTGTGTATAGAACTTGCACTCGATGCAGTGAAACCCGTGCAAGGTATATATACCTATGTAGCTCTTTGTAATGTTCGGATCGATGCTTTCAGTTCTCTGGCTAGACGGTGACAGCTCTCGAAACAATTGGGACGACCGTTTACTTCCAACGACATAGTTACCGACCTGGTATTACCTTTTTGATGCTTTTTACCCAAAAATCTATTTGATTCGCGAACGATAACGGTGTTCTCCGCATTATGCTCGACGAGGCGGCACGTACACTTATTAAGGTCTTCGCTCTAGCTTGGTTCAATTTCGGCTTCTTGATCATCATTTTGTTGACCGTTATTAACGGAATTATGTTTTTTTATATTTTATACAATATTTGTTAGTTTGTATAAACTTATTTGAACAATAAATCTAACTAATCTGATCATGTGTATTAAAAGTAAGAACAGTAAAGTTCTTGAGCCATATTTACAAGTACATTTCATTGTTTCCGTAGACGTATAGATACGGCAGTCGAGGTTGGAGCATCAATGGCTGACCGTTGAGACAATTGCTAGACGCTAGGCTCAATTCATCTCTTTATATCGCTTAATGGTTATCAATTTACGCGTTGTTATCCGAGTGGGTGGCTATTATTGATCGCAAGAAACAATGAGCGCTTCAGTGTATGGCCCTGAAACGCAACCTTAGACCTGGTACACGTTATGACGGAAGGTTTTATATAACCACAGACACATGTACAGATAATGGCTATTGACTGATGTCAGAACGAATCACCTTGGTACCTGCAGACAGCTCACCACCGATGTAAATACCTACATATAACGGCTAGCTGAAGCCCTGAAACGTTGGCTCGCGGAAGTGACGCGCTGGACACGTGACGCGCTCAAGGAGAAAACTTTTAGCTAGGAAAAGATAACATGCCCTATCTATATACTAATAAATCATATCGACAAGCATAAACTATGTAGGTACATATTATATTTGACGGCCAAATTTTGCGATAAATAATAAAATGTTTACCTTCAAGTTGCGTAACAACGTACAAACATTTTCATAGTGTAGTTTTAAAATCTTATGCTTACTTATAATACCTATAGCCATTAAATATCCGCACTAGGCACTGTATCGAATGTCTCAAAAAATAATTCAATTACTTAGTGCAAATAAGTACCTACCTATTCTATTATGAGTTATGACTTATGAGCTTATAAGTGTCGGACCACAAATATCAGTAATTTTAGTAATTTCACGGACAATCGCCATGTGTTTGTAAGTTTCTCATCCAGCTCGATCCCCAAGTAGGATATTTAAGAATAACGTCGAATGTTACATCAACAACTTTACGTAACTTATTATTTATTATGACACTTATTCGCCACCATCGCAATGAGATAAGCGTCAGTCAGTAATCGATTAACTTGCCTATAAGTAGAGGAGAGAAAGCCGGAGACTAAATTTCTAATTTAGACGCCCGTAATTGTTGTCTAAGTTGGAAAGTTACCTGTCGGCATAGGAATTTGGGGCTCGCGTTTTCCAAATGAAACTTACCCATAAAGATAGTTCTACTTTGCCGATGAAAGCGTCTTAGAGAAAAAAGTAGGCAGGTACGTTTAAATGTCAGAACGCTAGTTAGGTATGGATACGGATAAAAGGAACGAGACGTCCCTGTTCTCATGTTAGAATAGTAATCTGACGATAAATCTGTCCACGTCTGCCGTATAAGGCGGACGGACGAGTTGGAATCTGCAAATGGGCGTTATCTGCGAGTCCGCAACCGCGGGGATGATGCGGGCGGCCTTGGAGCGGGTCGGCGACCGGGCGAAGACCCCAACAGCACCGCAAGCCCGCAAGCAGCCAACGGTCGAGGGCAACGACCACCGCCGGAGCCCGCGACCAATTCTCACCTATTCCTCCTGACCTTCACCTTGCTCCAAGCCTCCACCCGGATCCGACTAGGCCCCGAGCCACCTTACGAAACGCTCCAAATACCTTTATAAAGTTTCTGCTTAAAATGTTTTCTGTTAGGTATGCGCCCGACCTTAAAAGTAATGACAAGCCTTTATACAGCGAATTTAAGAAGCATTTGACATCTGTATGTGACTTATGTCACACATAGTAAACCTATCTTGATGATATCAATATCGCTCATAATCACGGAAAAGCCATCGCTTGGCTATATACTACCAATTTAACCATGTAGTTATGACCGCACGCGCCCGGCATACAAAAGCGATACCAAGTATTCGAGGAGATTCGCGAACAAAGGACAATATCCAGCAAATAGTTTTACGATCCATTTTAAATGATTTATTATGTTGATATAGACGGTGGATCTCACTTGGAGGCGTGTTCGATACGTCAACATTGAATCTACCCACGCATGTGGCGTTTTGTGTGTTTACCAATGAAAGGGACCTAAATGTTACCAAGCCTCAAAATGCCTATTTACTCAACTTTTGCAAGTGTAAATAATAAAAACACCTTTATTCGTTTTGATCAAATTTGCATTAAGCCTACTAATGGTTGCCTTTGTTCTTGTTACAGGTCAAAGTGGTGAAATTCAGTTACATGTGGACAATAAACAATTTTAGTTTTTGTAGAGAAGAGATGGGTGAAGTGTTAAAATCATCGACATTCTCAGCCGGTGCTAGTGATAAGTTAAAGTGGTGTCTCCGTGTTAACCCTAAAGGACTCGACGAAGAGAGCAAAGACTACTTATCGTTATATCTATTATTAGTGTCGTGTAATAAATCAGAAGTCCGAGCAAAGTTCAAGTTTTCAATATTAAACGCAAAGCGGGAAGAAACGAAGGCGATGGAGTCACAGCGCGCATACAGATTTGTTCAAGGCAAAGACTGGGGGTTCAAAAAGTTCATTAGAAGGTGAGTCATACCTTAAACTTTTATATGAACATTCTTTTATTTGAGCATTTTCATTTAATGTTTTAGGCTATGCCTATACTTATTTTTTTAGCATTAGAAATAACTCCGCTGAGTAAACATGACCATTTATATCTGGCACTTTACTCGGGATAATAATTATTTAATCACTACAAGCTCGGTTTACTCACTATTTGGGTACTTGAACATTTTACCTGATTTAGAACTGCATGTTTACTTCTGCGGTTTTCTTTCTAATCCCTAAAAAGCAAACTATAACTTGGGTTCTTCTATTTAAATCACGCTTAAATGATAAAAAAATGCATGCTACATTTGTCTTGTCAGATTTTTGTCGGCCGGTCTTACAATCTTAAATCAAAATGCCCATTATCTTTTTATTTGTCTTTTTCACGGGTGCCACTTTTAATCAAATCTCTACCGTTTTAACAAGCACTTCAGATTTGATCTCGAAGCATTTTGTGAGAAAATAATAATGTATGTGTACATACCTACTTAATGTATACATATATGTGGTTTAAAGATGTTGCCAGATTTTATCAAATCCCACGACCTGACCGCTGAGTCGTGGTACCAACTCCAGTTTATATATTAGACTAAAACTGTATTTATATTGCTTGCTTAATTATTAATTGTCCAGTGTAACTGTGATCTCAGACATCTCCGATATTTGTAGATAACATGCGTAACCGTAGATTACGATTTCGGACGTGCATGCAAATTTAATCAAATCAATTTTTCGTATGCGATTATTTTCGATCGCTCTTATTTAATTTTCCGCTAGCTCTGTATTAAAGTTATGTTTACACATCAATGCATGACAAAAGCGTTTATAGATTTGCCGCAAGTGCGAGTAGGAAATGTGTGAACTAGTACCTATCACTAATCAATGTGTAAACAGGCGAGCGATGGGAATGAATGCTGTTGTCCAGTAAAACGTGCGTGGAGTGCATCGACGTTGGCACTCGACAGACCATAGCCGGCGCACATTAAACACGTACAGATACCACTTATCTGGCTAGAACCCAGTCCGTTTAATAGATGTTGTTGTGACTGTTAAGTACACAAACACTATATTTACCTATTATGATTATTCGAATAATCTCTTTATTATTATCGTGGTCGTGTTAACTTGCTTAAAGTACTTAAAGTTTGTTCTAAAGCGACGTATTTCTTAATTAATACTATCAAAGATAATTTAGACGATGAAAGTCAATTGCCATAGTAATCTCTGGCAGTGCCACCATGGGTATTGGCACCATGTATTAAATGTAAACAATTCTCTGACGAAAAACTGCTCTCATATAATCGTGATCAATGGAAACAGCCAATGACGTAAACAAACCACTACTCCGCCACACAAGTATTATACAATGATCACGTACCATCTTGTAAAGACCGAGTGTTCTAATGTTATTATATTAGTATTTTAATAATGATTAACCATTTGTGTCAATAAGTACAAATTTGTTTAAAGTGCTGGCCCCCCGTCTCTTTGCGCTTGCTTTTGAGTCAATACTGTGCCAGCGAGATTGGCGCCATCTTTGCAGCTTCGTACAGAAGTATAATATCAAAGTCGATCGTTTTATTGTTGCGACACGATTACCTTTTATAAGCCCACGTGCAGCGGCATGTTCACCGATATGTTCTTTATTACTTGTTAGTTGATTATTATAACGCCTTTATCCAGCCATAAACATCGCATTATTCATACATTAGAGTACAGTCTTCATCAGATATATATTATGCTAGACGTGCCCGCGGCTACGCTCGTATTATATGAGTAAACTAGGTAAATATTTAGAAATACATGAATACTACTTTATTGTAAGACAGTGCTTTTCATAGTACTTACCGATATTTTTGAAGATACAGATAGACATACGTAATCAAATAAAAGTGCGCTAGCACTTAACAATTGTGAGCTAACTTGGTCTTAGTCACAGTCCTTAACACCGGACAGCTGAGGGCGTTGACTTGCTAAGTCTTCCGGTTTCACCTATCACTCGAACAAAAACAAGGCAATTCAATAGCGATTCACTCCCGCTGCGATAGTTTAGTATTTCTTCCATAGAAGGCAGATTAACGAGCAACATAGTCGCGAGTATGTTTAATTCATAACTACTCGTAATGAGTACCTAATGACCATTTCAGTTTTTGAAACTAGCCTGTTAATATTCACTCACGCTCAGATTTTGACATGCCTTACTGGCCTTTCAGGGGTATAAAATCTTATGGACACAAGCCTCGCATAAGATACTAGCGTTTCCTGCCAGCGATTCCATACAAAATTGCTTACCGCACAATGCCGCGATCGATTTTGCATACAACCACTTGAACCGCTGCGCCGCGTGCGAGACATGTCGACGTATAGTTTTGTGTCCCTACGCTGCGCTGACCTAGTACAGAATGGTTAATATCAGTACAAAACTGTCAGATAATTTTGATTCTAAATTTAAAACATCATCGAAGCTCTGTGATCTACGTATTGTAATTACTTTCTCATCTATGGTTATCTAAATTATCAGTAGCTAGTTTTATTTCCCAATCGTATTTGTACTTTTGTACATAAACCTGGCCTAATAACCAAAATTCAAGCCTAACATTTAATATTCTCAATTCCAGAGATTTCCTACTAGACGAAGCAAATGGACTCCTACCAGAAGACAAGCTAACGATATTCTGCGAAGTGTCAGTAGTCGCGGACAGTATAAACATCAGCGGGCAGAGCAACGTGGTGCAGTTTAAAGTGCCCGAGTGCCGGCTCTCGGACGACCTGGGCGCGCTGTTCGACAACGAGCGGTTCTCTGACGTCACGCTGGCAGTCGGCGGCAGGGAGTTCCAGGCGCATAAAGCGATATTAGCAGGTAAAAATCTCATTCAATTAAATTAAACATTACTTATGTAGTAACATCAACCTTATGCATTTGAAATATGGTTTAAGAATTATCAGTTAAGCTCCATTTAGACGGTTCTTGACGGCTCTCTCCCCATTTGAACTTGCATGCTATTTTTGTTACATTGCGGTAGACTCTGTGCGGAAAGAGTCATGAATTGTATGGGATCCAATACATTCTATGATTCTTCTTCCTCACACTCTATTTGGTCGAGCGACTGAATTCATTCATTGTACCCTGTAGTTAACAAAATATGCAAGTTCTTGAACCTCTAAATGGGGCTTTGACAACGTGAACGATGGTACCGAAACCCATGTTTAACTTCTCTTCTCAATTGTTCTTTATCTGTTATGAATTTTGTCACGGCCGCGGCACGTAACGCACTTATGTATACGCTCTAGTGGCTACTTACAATGGCTACAGGTTACCTACTTACATAAAAATTTGACTCGGGACTGTAAAGTATAAAATATTTTTACCTAATGTTAATTATAATTATCTATCCGCTCGTATCAATCCTACAGATAACAATGTGCACTTGTGCAGTATAAAACACGAAAAGAATATGAGTTGGGCACTTACATGAGCATTCGATGAACACGTCATATTGTTCAGTTAGCACTAATAACTCGCAGCGGGTCTATACGATAACAATGTCACAAACGCGGTTAGGAGCTCAGAATTTCCGCTCAGTTTTTCCTCTCCTATTATAAATACAACGTAATTCTGGTTTTGTTGTTTTAAAGTATGATTCGGCAATATCCCGAAGGACTCGTACCACATTCTTATCGTTACTTCGTGTTTGACCCCAATTTTTTTAACGCTTTTGTTTCCTAGTAGTCGAAAAAATGTGTTGCCCGGTTTACAGAATTTATACTACTTTTTTGACTACGTTACAAAGGTTACAATATACATAAATCTCTCTCTCTTCTCAGCATTATTATTCCCATCCGATTGTGGAGTCTGCTCTTCTGGTATTTTCTCTCCACTTCGCGCGATCGGACGTGTCGTACAATACAGGGTGATTCAGGAGACGTGAGCAGGACTAACACTGCGCATATCGTTAATTATAAGCAACTGTTTCGTATCAGTATTAGTGAGGTTAACGTTAATTTTCTAGTCGTGTTGAAAAAAAAGTTATTAATTTTTTTACGACATGCATGGTCACCCTAAAATTAGAATACTAAACTACCGATATTCTGTGTCAAATTGAATGTCATTACACTCATTACTGTCATCACGGTCTGGTTACTTTTGAAAACTCGTATCTCACTCAAGTTTGACAGTTTATTTTCTTCATAATCAAAATGCCATTACGGTTAAAGAGGTTTTATGTTTATTAATTAGGTCCTGTAGGGTGACCATGATTGTTCAGAATTAAATTTGCCCTCACCAAAAAGTAAAAAAAATAGGAAAAAGTGTTGTTGTTTCTCCTAAATACGACGGTGATCGATCAATTATCAGTTACTGAGTGTGCAGGATTAGTCCTGCTCACGTCTCATGAATCATCCTGTATACATAAATATTTTATTCTATTCTTATGATAGTTATGATGTAATGCGGTTTTAGTTGTATGTTTATCTTATGAGTCTTATGACATGAAGGTATACAAATGATTAAAAGTTTTCAAACAAAGTAATTTGAAAGACATTAAACAATAACTATACAACCCTTTACTTTATCTCTCAAAGTAAAACCGAACAATCAGGGCATCCAGCCTACATTCCAGTCACTAGGCCTTGCTCCCAAATTGGTGTACCAGAAAGTTCGAAACGAGAGCAAATTACTGCTGCACCCAAAAGAGTAGAAAAAAAAAGTAGGACGGTACTCGGTGCCTGCATTTTTCTAGTCCGCTTCGTCATGAAAGATACTTACTTTTAGATAACAATAACTGTTTGTAAGTGGCACATTCGTCAGTTTTGGACCGCCGGCCAATGCGAGAAATATAACAGTACCTGTATATCTAATAACCCCTATGTAAACATTCGTGGAAGGGGAAACTGCTTCACGCTACTCTAGCCGAGAAGGGTGCGCAAAATACGTATTTTTCTTCAAATGGATACCGATTTTTCGGTTAGCGATAAGCGTTACCGACGTGAAGTAGGAGTCGTCTTTATCCTTATTGATGACTTTTAGCTAAAAATAACTTGTTTTACAATCGCCCTTGTAAACGTATAATTTGTTTCTTGCTTTTTCGTTTACAGCTAGGTATTTAGATGCTTAATAAATTCTTAGTATAGGTAGAATACATTGTTAAATATATTTATGTATATTGTATACAATACAAAAAAACGATAGATACTCACCTGTATAACTCGATCTAAATTTATACTGATTGAAAATCTATTTCCCAATTAGTTGGCCATCGTTACGAATTAGTTAATTAATAACGTTGGATATGCCGGCCGGTAGAGCGGAAAAGTTACGTCAGGTCTCGGTTAGAGCTGTAACAGATTAGGAAGAATTTTTATGGCAACCGATTTCTAATGGAAAATTATATTCTGTAAAGTTCTGCTTAAACATCTTAACTTTTTCTAGTTCTTAATTAGGGTTCCGTACCCAAAGGGTAAAAACGGGACCCTATTACTAAGACTCCGCTGTCCGTCTGTCCGTCCGTCTGTCTGTCTGTCACCTGGTTGTAAGTCATGAACCGTGATGAAATTTTCACAGATGATGTATTTTTGTTGCCGTTTTTTGCATAATGGTACGGAACCCTTCGTGCGCGAGTCCGACTCGCATCTGGGGATTTTTTTTATTTTTGATAGAACTGATATACGTATAAACTATCTAAAGAATCCGTTAGTTTGCTGACTTGCGTGTCTGCTGCCTACACTGCTTCCAATGTACATGCGTTTTCAATTTTATATCTATTATAATGATATAGAGTTCGACTTAATGACAGAACTCTGCACAGACTTTAACGTGAAAAAGTATTGCAGTGTCATTTTATAATGACGTATTTTCAAATTGGCGTTAATGATGTCACTTATGCACTCTGTCAGCGTCACTACAAATTCTGTGCAGGGTTAGCTTGCTCCAACTCTGACCTCATCCCAGAAATAGAACTTAAGCCTGAGTGATGATAATGTTCCTCTATTAACATACGTTGTCGTACAATTCCAGCGCGGAGTCCCGTCTTCGCGGCCATGTTCGAGCACGAGATGGAGGAGCGCAAGCGCAACCGCGTGGACATCACGGACGTGGACCACGAGGTGCTGCGCGAGATGCTGCGCTTCATCTACACCGGCCGCGCGCCCAACCTGGACAAGATGGCCGACGACCTGCTCGCCGCCGCCGACAAGGTAACGCGGTATTAGGTAGTGTCGATTGGGGAGCTTCTAGGGCTCAAATCAAAAGACAAAACCTGCGCGGTGACTAGAATATTGATTGGCCACTGTAAGTTGGACAAACACATGTTTCAAATCGGAAAGAAACAAGATGTGACATGCAGGTTCTGCCAGGAGTCAGAGGAGACTGCCAATGCACATTCTCTGCTCCTGTGGACCACTAATGTCAAAAAGAAGTACCTACCTAGGGCGACACGTACTGCAACCCGATGAGGTACAGAGCATTACGGCCCAAAGAATCTGCTGGAATTTCCTGGATTCAACGGGCATTAGTAGTGAACTTTATAGGGCCGTCACCATAGATCACTGCTTGGTCGACGTGGCACTCAAAGGCCCACAACACCCCAATAATAATAATAGTTGTACTGGGCATTTTCCGCAAATCGACAACCATTGTGCCTATTTTGCGTGAAAACGAGGTAGCACTACGCTACCCACCCCAGATCCTCCATGAAACCTAGCAGTGTCTTCAGGTTAACTAGTCTAGCTAACTGCCTCCTTCAGTGTGCACGGAGTCCCTAGGTATTGGTTCCTGTATACTTTTTTTTTTTCATTTATTTATTAACACGAAATATTTATATACATTCAAAGAATTATGACAGCGAACAAAGCCCCCTGAGGCTTAACTGCCTGTTTACGGTCAAGGAGAATATGTTTCGCTGTTTCCTCTTCTTCCATGCACGCTCTGCACATGGGGCTGTCCGTTTTACCCATATTATGTTGGTGTTTGTGTTAGTGTGTTAAGTATGTCCTGTAATTGGTCCTACTATTTAGTTCGTGTCTGGGTGTTTTCAGTAGTATTTTGATGAGCTTGTAGTTTTGACATGAGATATACAACCGCGTGGACATCACGGAAAATAGGGTTCTTTTTCTGCTACATAGCATTGAGTTTGAAATCTCGTCTGGTTTAAAATGTACCTATGGGGGATAATATTTTTGCTAATTTGAATGTAGGACTTTGTTTTATTGAACCTGGTCCCTGTATCATAATTAACAGATACGTGTCTTTTCCAGTACGCGCTGGAGCGGTTAAAAGTAATGTGCGAGGAAGCGCTGTGCCTCAACCTGTCTGTGGAGACGGCGGCCGACACGCTCATCCTGGCCGACTTGCATTCCGCCGACCAGCTCAAGGCGCAGACCATAGACTTCATCAATACGTTAGTATACTTGATTTATTATTTTCTCTTTATGTTAGTTACGAGTACAACATACATACATTTCGTAAAAATATTGTGTTATCCTAATGCTCGGATATGGCCTCATAAGTGCATATTTGGCATCCGACTTCTGGCTAAGAAAGATACTCCTACCATCCGTAAAACGATATGATATGTTCTGTTAAATCATCACGAAACTAATGAATTCGATATTGTAAATATAGGGTAATCCGACGTGAATGCGACGTGGCAATTTATAATATGGGATTTATTCGCACTTCGCAGGTCGCACGCGACAGACGTGATGGACACGGCGGGCTGGAAGAACATGATCTCGTCGCACCCGCACCTCATCGCCGAGGCGTTCCGCGCGCTGGCCACGCAGCAGCAGCAGATCCCGCCCATCGGGCCGCCGCGCAAGCGCGTCAAGCAGGCCTAGGCCTCCGGGACACCGAGCCTGAACATATCCCGAGGAACGAGAAACATGCGCGAGACGTTTCCCTACGTG
Organism: Cydia splendana; assembly: GCF_910591565.1. Lineage (NCBI taxonomy): Eukaryota > Metazoa > Arthropoda > Insecta > Lepidoptera > Tortricidae > Cydia > Cydia splendana. The sequence continues at coordinate 10,205,208 of NC_085966.1, read as the reverse complement.
CCAATGTTCGGTGTGGACGCTTCGACCGCCCGTTTTGCCCTCTTGAAACTTCTACGCTTGAGAGTTTCACTTTGGGGTGGGGACGGAAATTTTTGTCAAAATGGCTATCTTTGACGATTATATCTGTCCCTCCGTGTGTGAGAAAATTTAAAGTACAGAAGCGAAGTGAGGCGAGTAGATAGGCGGGGTGTCGGTGTGCGTGGCTGGAAAAATACGCTGATATATATAGAACCGCTCGCCTTTTGCCTCAGGAAAACTGGCGTCGTCCGTTTATTATCTGTCGCGTATCCGATACGAATGTTGAGTTGAGGACGCGTCGTATGGCATTCGACAGGCCGTGATCCCGCGTCGGGCCGTAATGTAGTGGCGACGAGTGCGGTGGACCAGTTGGTGTAGTCGTGGATCCCCGGATTCATCCTTTTGTTTACTATGATTGATCTCAAGACGATATTCGATCCTAACGTTTTTGTCTCTCGCGGTCGGCTAGTGGCGCCGCTTTATAATTATTACTTTTAATGTGTAGATTTACAGAGTTTGGACGCTTTTTGCGCGTTGCCGTAGTTCGGATGTAGCGGAGGTTATCGATATGTGTTAAGGCTTGGAGTTATCTTTTTTATGCATGTCGTTTATGTGGAAATTCTCTTGCACTGTTGCGGTTATGTTTTTGTGTAAATTATTGCTATTGTATAACAAATACGAAGCTCATGTCTAGAAAATATCCAATATCCATGTCATGTAAATTTAATCATATGATTACGCGAAATTATCGGCTAACAATTATTTTTATTTAATGTAACGAATCAAATATTTAATTAAAAGTAGCGACTTTTCAGTTCGGATAATCATAATCAAATTGAATTTATTCAATAAAATAATCTCATTCCCGTGAATAATATCCATTACATAAGATTTCTCGGTAGATGTTTGAAAGTAGTAACTTTTGAACATAATGGTTGCAGTAGAATGGTATTTGAATGCAATAAATCTGTGAAAAGCTCGCGTTGCGTAGGGTTGCGTGCACCGGTGTCTCAGGCGGCATTAATGAACTAAGGAATTGTCCGCGTGAGACACCGTTGCAGTAACCCTGCGGGTAGCATTTGTAGAAGCTTAGGTGACTCGAGTGATTGTAAGAAGTCTATTGAAATCGTTGGTATTGTATATAGATGAGCTACGATCCCACCATTAAAGTAAAAATATTACTAAGTACTAAATTGTAAGTGGTATCACAGGTGAAGCCGTCATTTTTTATTGCATCATAAGAATATTCCAATCAAATGTTGTGATGTTTATTAAATTTTCCATAGGTATTACAAACACACACATACACAAGTTTTTTGTTTTCATTATTTATATGTACGGATAATTTAATTTGAGTGAAGTATGTATTAAAAGTATTGTGTAGTTGGTTGCGCTTCGTCGATTGTATCGCGAGTCACCAATGTCGGCGGTACGTCTTGCTCACTTGATTCATCAATATTTGTTGATCCGAAATTAGAATCATTCATTAATAACCCCGACCACGTTGTTTAAACATCATCCAAGATTGCTATGTGTCAACAGAAATTATGATAATGTATCGCTTAAATCAGTTGCTAGTCGCAAACGAAGCAAATGTTACTAATATCTGTTGATACAGAGCAATATTTTAACAAGACATTTGTGAGACTTGTGTGAGTTTGATCTACCCAAGTTAGGTAACTTTGTATTGTTAAACATTGTGGCCAATAAATAGTAATACAAACATTTTATACCCATGTCCGGAGTTGTTCGTGTAATTAAACTTACCTTTTACATAACAACGGTCAGAATATTAACTGTGATTTTCGACATTGTCAATAAGTTGAGCAAATAAATTAAAAATGATGTAAACATTGTTATTTTCTTTACTTCCTTTGAAATAACATCTCACAATCCCTTAACCCTTTAGTGGGTAACGGCAAGATATTTGCCGTGATACCACTCAGATATTTTTTTTTTCTCAATTAACGTGTTATTAGTTAATATAAATTTTGGTTCGCATAAGAGAATATACTCGTACCAATCTACGAAAAAAAGGAGAGCTGATAAACGTTATTCCATCCCTTGTTAAATGATGATTCTTAGGCCTGAACTTAGATTTTTAACTATTGCCTAAAGCCTGACAACAGTTTATTTGACCCTCGCCATTTTGCGGATTTTCAATGGTACTAATTTCTTTTACTGGCAACAAGTACTCTTTGATAACGAACGTTGGATGTCATCGAATGTCACCGATGTAAACAAACGGAAAATATCTACGAATATATTCAAATATAAACGGTTTTATTACAAAAATGCCAAAAAAAATTACCAGAGATGCGAAAAAAATTGTAGTGAATGCAATCAAATACTTACAGCTTAAAAAAGACGAAGGATTACATAGCATTCCAATAAACAATGTTTTAAAGTTGGTTGTTGACATGACCGGTATTGACATTTTATAGTGCGGTTTTATTGAACTGGTTAGTTGTTAGGTTTAAACTTGAATATTTCATTTAAGGTTTGTTTGTTATGTAGATCGACGATAATAATCCTGTAATCGAATTGGAGACTGAACGTTTTATAATCGAGGTTGGTGGTCCTGAAAGCGACACAACATCTGATGAAAATCAGACTTCGTCAGAGTAAGAAGACGAAGAATATAATAATATTGAATATTTAGAATCAGATTTTGACGAATAGGTAAATTGAAAGAACCGAATTCTCTGTAAGCGATGTTTTGACATTATACGAGTATCAACCACGTATCAACATGAAGCCAATGCCCACTACCCTGACTATACATGACGTACGCACATTATTGCCATACGTAAGCTGTTTGCTGCGACACTATCTCAGGGTTAAATAAACTGTTGTCAGGCTTTACATTTGAACAATAATGTTTGTAAATAAAATTTTCTTTGCTGGATTTATCCGATAGTCACAATTCTCTAGTTTCAGAGACAAGTTTGGCAATATAAAGTATAAAGAAAAAAAATCTGTTATTTGATTATTAAAAAAAATGAAGACGGCAATATATTTGCCACTATCCGTTAAGTGTCTGGTGTTTATTAAAGGAAAGGGTAGGTTAGGCTACTATTGTTATTGATTTATATATGGAGCAATAGCTTAATTCAATACTTCAAATTATTACATGCTAGCAACCTATCCACAGTTTTGCTGGGATTACAATACCTACATATAATAGTATATGTATATTAAAAATATTATAAGTAGAACAAACAAATCTTTTTAAGTTAAATAAAGGTTTTAGTTATTTCTTATCATTCTATTGGTTTTTAATTTATTCATTTTAGATACTTCATGCCACCCGTAGTTCCCCCGGCAAACTGACATGACGGTCTTGTCACTTACTGCCCTTGGCTGATAGCGGCAAACATATTGCCGTCTTATAATTCGGAAACCTCGAAATAATATATATATTTCTCTTTCTCAAAAATCATAAAAAAAAATAATTCATGCTGTGCGTATCGTTAAAGTTCTCGATTCATTGCTATTAAAAAATAATGGTCAAAGGGTTAACCTCTTGTCTTTGATGTTAAGGATCCTGAAGAATGATTTTTTCACACTACCGGCGGTGCGGTAGTATGTTACGGCTTTTAACTTTGTACCAACTTGAACAGGGAGTGTCCAAAGAGCATATATGGGAGTGAGTGAGACAGAAATTTGACATTGCCAAACTTTGTCATTGTAAATGCCATACAAAGTGAGCTTGGTCCGAATCTAGGTACACATTAATTAGATGACCTACTCCTGAACATTTTTAGGTAGATAGTCGAGCCAATGGAGCTACCCATGTCTCTAATCGCTGCAGATCACCTGCAAACTTCTACTTGTGCCTTCAGTTAGGATCCTAGGTTGTTTTGTTTTTAACTTTCCACAGTAAAATAAATCTTATGGTCATTGTTTTTCAAGTGTAGTGAGAAATATGTAACTGGTCAACTTTGTCCGTAGAAAAAGGCACGAAATTCAAATTTTCTATTGGAGTACCCTATGGTTATACCAAATACCCTTCACGCCTATAATTTTAAATTTGTCGCTTTTTTTCTATTGCGGAAACGGCTTGACAGACTATAGTTTGGCCAGCGACTGTCACATTTCAAACCATTTTCAAACATAGATAGAGAGAATAATAAAATTCTACTGTCTTTTATCGTACGCTACTATAAAGCCCGCTCCAGACTCGTGTGCGAATCGCGGCGCGAAGCTGCGAAGTGCGAACGCGAGTGTGGAGCAAATAATATAATACTCACTAGTGTGGAGTCAAGATCGCAGATCAGCGAAATCGACTCCACACTCACGTTCGCGGCTTCGCGCCGAGATTCGCGCACGAGTGTGGAGCAAGCTTAAGACGTATCTAGTGATTATATTTTCTTTGGCTACTACTATAGTAGTTCGTTTTTTTAGCATTAGAAAAAAGGTAAACAATCTTGATGTGTCTTTTAATTGAAAAACACGTTTTAAAAATAAGTCACGGCAAATATGTAACAATTATGAATCTAAAGCCCCCTCCAGACTATGCGCGTGAATCGCGGGCGAAGCCGCGAACGCGAGTGTGGAGTCGATTTTCGCAGACAGCGACAGCGACTCCACACTCGCGTTCGCGGCTTCGCCCGCGATTCACGCGCATAGTCTGGAGGGGGCTTAATACGATCATTTTATATTCTTCTGCTATCATAAGTAATAGTTACTGATTTTTAAAAAGGGTTTTTCAATAAAAAGACTTGTCAAGATCGCTGACCTTCTTTATAATGTTAAAAAAAAAACGAACTATAGCAGCAAAAAAAGCGATGGGTATATTTTTTGAAGTGAAAACTTCTTTAGCGGCGCTGTGCTCTTTTTGTGATGGGGAAAAAATGTTAAACTCGCGACAGGTGTCACGTGACCGTAAGATTCGTAAGACTAAGACGTAAGACGGACACGTGACCTGATCGAAAAACTGTTACAATGTCATTAAGTTTTCACTTCTGCCGGCACTCCCGGAGTGCAACCCGTTGTTTTTTCTTATCTTCTTATTTCTCGACGAATTAGGCTTTAGGCTTACCAGACTATATTTTTCGTGATATAATTTATATTAAAAAGTTGGTCAAGCAGATCTTGCCAGTAGAAAAAGGCGGCAAATTTGAAAAATGTAGGCGCGAAGGGATATCGTCTCATAGAAAATTTGAATTTCGCGCCTTTTTCTACTGACAAGATTTGCTTGACCATCTATAGTTTATTTTTTTCTTTAGCCCCCTCTAGACTATGCACGTGAATCGCAGGCGAAGCCGCGAACGCGATTCACGCGCATAGTCTGGAGGGGGCTTTTGAATAGAACGAAAGTAATAAACAGTGTCTACAGACGACCGCACCGGACCGCGGTTAGGTGCGGTGCGGCGCACGTAATGATGGTGTGTGGTGCGGTAGTGTGTTCTGGCTTTAATAGCACGAGGACATTGACAGTTCAGAACTTCAGATTGACATTTGGCTTGGAAGCGCGGGACTTCGTTTGTCTGTACCATTACATTATTTGCAAAATAAACTTAATATTAATGGTAAAAGGCATCAGCTTCTATTGGCTTTTCGATATTTATGCAGCGAAAGTATCAGTTTTACTAATAGTATCAACTAGAATCCGCTCTTCCATCGTATAGTTTAAGAAATTCCTTTAACCGCTGGAACGCCGAACCGACAAACGTACTTGTACCCGTCAGATGCCTAGTGCCGGATCCGTCCCATCCCCCTCAACTGCCGGAGGGTCTTCAATTTTTGTACCCGTCAACTGCCGCGATCAAAAAAAAGTGATATTGTGCAAATGATATAAAACTCTATTTGTAAGTGTTTAGATCTCAAAATTGTAAAAATATAATACAATAAATTTGGTGACTGATAAGGCACAAGGCAGTTGAGACACTTTGTACAGATCTGGGACTAGGCAGTTGACGGGTACAAAAATTGAAGACCCTCCGGCAGTTGACAGGACTGGTACGGATATGGCACTAGGCGTCCCAAGGGTTAATTGTAGTTTTGTTTAGAACGTAAGCATCTTCCTTAGACAATATTCTGCATAATTTAGCACAAATGAGTGATACTCCTGAGACACCTCGAAGGACTGTGAGAAGAAGGAATAAACCTCAAAAATATGGAGATTTTATGGAATTATCTCCAGTGAAACGCCAAGTACAAGAAGACACTAGTTCGGATGACGACAACGATTTTGATGGTGTGCCCTCGCAAAAACCTACCGGTTGGTGCTTTTATATGATCTGGAATGTGATATTTTATAGATATTTCTAATCTATCAGTTTAACTGTAGGTAGACGTTATTTTTTTTGTAAGATATTGTTGAAGTCCTTGTCTGTTCCTTAAAAGCTGAAGCCATCAGGGCTAACATTACTATAGAGTAGGATACGCAACCGGAAAATATTTAGGCTTGCCAGACTATATTTTTGAGAAATACCATTATATACCAGTTTACCGATTTGCATTCCCTACTATAGAGGCTTTTGTTTTTGAAATAGAGTGATTTTTAAGGTGTCATTATTATGTTTTAGCTTTATTCACCAATGATGATGTTGAAGGGCAAGACATGTTCAAGTTTAAGTCACGGCGCACCAAGCACGACTTACAGAATAAAGTTAGAGATCTCCAGAATAATTCTCCAAGATTAGAGTCTCCTTTGAAGACTCCTCAGAAGAATATGCACTTGGAATCTGTTAAGAAAGTAACTGAGGCTACACCTAAAGTTGTTAAGGATATTATAAAGAAGAGTGAGTTGAATTTATTTTGTTTTAGTAGCTTTCATTTGAGCTGTCTCTATTTTAGTAATTTTAGTTTGTTTCAGAGAAGAAATTTTAGTTGTGTCTAAATTGCCACAATTTGCCGCCACCAGTAGTTAACAGTAAGTCCCTGGCGGTTTTCAAACTACGTTGCAAGGCTTATTTACTGGACCTCCAAAAGAATGTAACATATACTTTTGGTTGAGTGACCTGCTCTATAGCTATAGATATTTAACTTTTGTAAAGCTAGCACTTTTTTATCCACTGCGCATTGTTTGGTTTTGCTATCTTGTCCTATATGTAATAAATAGTGTAAATGTTTCTACTGTCCTTAGCTAGATACAAATACGGCGGTGGCAGAATAACAGCGTCCGTTGCTGCAAGTCTTTAGGGTCGCTGTGCCCCGAAGCCTTCTGGCACAGACATAAGCTGAGCCACTTTCCATTTCAATTAGTTTGTAAGCATTATCATGTACTTTTATTATGTACCTATGTTCAAACTTCTTGAATAAACGTCTTTTATTTGTATGTCTTTCCCATCACGGAACAATGGTGTTCCGGACCTTTGGGAGGCGTGCGTGGAGCCGAAGCCAACACGTAGAGGCCCTTTTGACACTTTGATGAAATGTAAGTGGTACACCAAGAGGAGGCTGCCCTTGCCCGTGTCATGGGACGCACACAGAGGCAGCACCCGCCAGGGTGTAAGGACTATTGAGAGTTGATGGAATCTAAAATGAACTAGGTTATTGGGTGAAAGCGATGGACTAAGAACAGAGCTATGGGGTAAAAAACCGGACGCCTGCCTAATAAAACGGTATGCAATTTTATTTCCGGCACACGGTGACTCGCCCTCACAAGATGGGCCCCCACAAAAAGCGACATCTAGGATGGCTCAAGGGCAACACCGGTGTGAGCGGCTCAGGGGTGTCGAGAGGTGTGCGCCGCTTTCTACCCAGTGGCTGTTAACAGCCACTGTGCCAACTCGCGTCTTATGCATATTTCACTTCCACCCCTGGAGCTTATAGCTCTAACGACTCCACTCTGGCCGGCCGGCTAAGGCAAGCCAGAGGCAGAGAATCCTTATTATTATTATTATTTGTATCTCCGTTACAAACTCGGGTTTTTAAGCCCGGTCATTTATAAGGCGTGCGTGGGGATATAGATCCAACACGTAGAGGCCGTTTGGAGAGCTTTGATGTCATGTAGAACGCCTGCTGGAACCCATTCACGGTTACATAAATAGATACCCGTAAACCGGTTTCAGCAGGCATTGGGACCTATTATAGAAAAATGGAAAGAGTCCTGGTCTATGGTTTAAATTTGGGTGGAAAATAAGTCTGGGCTATTGCTAAGAGTTCCGGACACCTGCCATAACATTGTGTTATACAGTGTTATCGAGGCAGGCGGTGACTCGCCACTCGTTAGATGGGCACCTGATGCGCCATCGTAAAGACGGCCAGGCGCAACACCGGCGTGAGCGGCTCAGGGGTGTCGAGAGGTGGTGCTGCGCGTTCTCCGAAGTTACTCGCGGCGTTATGCCCTTTAACACTTCCACCCCTGGAGCATATAGCTCCAGCGACTCCTCTCTGGACGGCCAATGAAGGCAAGCCAGAGCTGAGAGTCCTGCGGGTCCTCTTGGGGTCCACTCCGACCGACGAAGACACGCCGGAGACGGAGACCCTGACCGACTCTCGGGAGCACTCGGGTCCGTGGGGTCGTTACTCCCCAACAGCTCGCCACAAGCTGCCCTGCGGGCTTATTATTATTATTAAATATTTGGCTATGATATGGCTAAAATGTGAATCTCTGTTTGTGTTCATTCTCAAGAAACAAAGTAATAGTTATGTAAAGTTATAACAATAGAATAGAATATACTATTTATTTGAAAGAATATATGTATACAAAGGTGTGCTTATAAGTAGTTAGTAACAATATTCATTTGGCAAGCATTTATTAGCAACAATAATGACACTTGTAAATGTAGATCAAAAGAGCAGATAAATTTAGTTTTTGAAGTTTGTAATAATTTCACACTAGTGTAGTGTGAACTAATCTAGCCATGGGCAGTCGCATCTGTGAGGGCCTTTTCTTTCACTGTGCCCGAAGGAGGCCCCTCTTAGGGCCCGAGGCCGTGGGCGACGCACTTCGCCTGACTACGCCACTGATTTCGCATATCCAATTTAACTAATCTTCTAAAGTCACAAAACATTTCGTAATCAAAACAAATATTTACCGAATTTTCCAGGAATTGTAAAAGAAGTCGACAGTGGAAGTGATGAAGAGGATTTCTCAGGCAGCAGTAGTGATTTCGTACCTGACGAGAGTGAGAACGAGGTGAACATCTAGAAAAAAGATTTTCTATAGAATAAGTACCTTGCACATATCATCCTTCAAGCAGATAAGTCTGCGAGTGATACTATAAATTTTCATTTTAAAGGAAAAATGGAAAGATTCACTGCTTCAGGCAAGACTCGAACTTGCAACCTTTAGACTTCAACTGAGTTAAGGAATGTAAACAAAAAGGAAAGTTTTCCACGCTTTGGTAAGCTTTGGTAGCTCAGGTGGTCCGGTATTCTAAAAAGCCTGAAACAGTGAATTCATAAATTAAATTTTTACTTTTTTAATATAAGATTTCATAATCCTTATTCCAAAGACAAAATGGCTGCTAATGGAAAGTTAATAGTGTTAATGCGTTTTTCCGTTCCTGATGGCTTTCTGTAATTTTCTATCATATTTTTTCCGTTTCTTTTTGTTTTGAACAATAAAATATAGTAAAACTATATATTCAGGCTTCATCTGCATCATCATCAAGTGGTTCTGAAGAAGAAGAGGAAAACTATGCCCCGGTGGAGACCAAGCCAGCAAGCAAAGTTCAGGGAAGGGGCAGGGGCAAGGCGCGGCCCAAAGATTCAGAGTACATTGTCACTCCAGACAATTACTTCATGATGAATTCAAGCAAAAAGGTAATATGAATGCACACAAAAATACTTACACTTTTAACCGCCGTAGAATTATATATAATACAAAATCGGGCTCTTTTCGCCGCATCTGATAGATAAGACAAAACTTCGTGTAACTTCGTACCGCCGGCTACACGAGCACGCTCGATGAAAAATTCTATGGCGGTTAAAAGGTTATGTAGCAGAAGTGATGCAGCCGTTAAGGCAACCAAAACTACACTAAGGGCCAGTTGCACCAACCACATTTAGCGGACTGATCAACATCACTCAGCAGCCAACTATGAAACTTTCCATACGATAAAATTTTGCGAACGCTTTCACGGTGACATACAGATTGGTGCAACTGACCCTAAGTGATTTTTTGTTATTTCTGGCATAAACTAAAGGCTGGTTACACTAAACTCATAAATAATGGTTGGCAATCAAGTCTTCAATTGATTGCCAACCTTTTATTTTAGAGAAAATTACATTATTACATACCTAAAACCTAAAACTTGTAAGCAACCATATGGTCCGCAAATGGCATGGTCTGCATCAGGTTTCATATACATGTCTCATGTTGCCTGTTATTTGTGGCAATGTAACCATCACACAAATTATTTTGTTGTTTTCAGATAGCAACATCAGACCACACACTGGCAAGATTAAAGAATTTGAATCTAGACGACAACATGGAAAAAGATTACATTTCTGAAGAACACAAATTCAAAATAACAGAACTTAATCAGTCATATGAACAACTCTTTGATAAATGGATGTACATTTTAAGTGAAGATTTTAACATAGTCCTTTATGGGATCGGGTCAAAGAGATCAGTACTCCACCAATTTCAAAAAGAAAAGTTATCTGACTATCCATGCATAGTTGTTAATGGTTTCTTCCCAAGTCTTACGATTAAAAGTATTCTAGAAACAATTGTAATGGACCTCTTAAAATGTAGCCATGTTCCATCAAACGTGGGGGATGTAGTTAAATTGATTGAAACACGGTTATCGGATGAGGATATGGAGTTGTTTCTTATTATACATAACATAGACGGGACAATGCTACGGAACGCTAAAGCGCAAACTACTCTGGCCAGTTTGTGTCAGATCAAAAATGTTCACACAATAGCAACTATTGATCATATCAATGCACCACTATGTAAGTAAACGCCGTCCTCTTTTAATTAAGTAATCATAAATAATAATAATAAATTTTATGGGACAATCTTACACAAATCGACCTAGTCCCACAGTAAGTGGGTCTGGGCTAGTCCCAAAGTAAGGCCTATGTTGTAAGTACAGTCCCAATCAGATATATGAGATATATCAGAGCGGCCAAGGCGCCCACAAATATCTGAACACGCCTCTATTGTCAAGGCGGTAGAGTGCGTGTTCAGATATTTTTGAGCATCTCAACTGTACTAAACGAAGCTCAAAGTATAGAGTTGTGTTGTATTTTAGGTCATCTCCTGACTCCATGATTAGACTGAAACGCAGTAGATTCCGAAAATAATCTCAGAACCCCATTTTCAGTATGGGACCACAACAAGCTAAGCAAGTTCCGTTTCACCTGGTGGGACGTGACCACCTTCCTCCCGTATTCCGAAGAGACGTCCTACGAGAACTCGCTGATGACGCACCGCAGCGGCGCGCTGCAGCTCTCGTCGCTCAAGAGCGTGCATCAGTCGCTCACCACCAATGCCAAGGGCATCTTTAACATCATCATACAGTATCAGCTGGATAACCATAAGCAGCCGCATTATCAAGGTAATACCAGGCGTGGCTCACTCCGCGATTTCGTCGTGTCGCTACAAGTACATGCGGCCCACACCAATTTTGGTGTCTAGCAGTAGTTGTTGCCGCGCACCGCTACCGAACGGACGCCTGCTTGCGCTTGCGCCACCTAGCGGTCATATCTGGCGTAATAGACGCGTTTTTTTTAATGAACCTTCTGTACCTAGTACCATTATTATTTATTCTGTGATAATATATTAAATATACATGTTCTTATGTTATGACTCGCCACTGAACACCAATGCCAAAAGCATCTTGAACATCATCATACAGTATCAGCTGGATAATCATAAGCAGTCGCATTAACATTTTTTCTGTGTCCATAACGAGCAAGCGCAGGCAACCGAAAATTTTTCTTATTCGAAAAGATTTTTTTATAGCATACATTTTATTTCTGAATATCTTTAATCTCGAACAGTAAAACTGGAACCCAATTGTTCGTTTTTGCAGGTTTGCCTTTCAAGGAGCTGTATTCAAAATCGCGCGAACAGTTCTTGGTGAGCTCGGACATAGCCCTCCGAGCACAGCTCACGGAGTTCTTGGACCACAAACTCGTGAAAATGAAGCGAACGTACGACGGCAGCGAGAACTTGCTCATACCTATCGATAACTCCTTGCTGCAGCAGTTTTTGGAGCAAAATAGCTGACGAGGGAGTTTTTGTATGCAGCTTTTGAAAAGCATGCCGTCGTTTTATGTATTTATTAAATTATTTTTAATTAGTACGTGTTTTGATATTCAATCATCAAATACTGTACCAGGCATAGAAAAATAAGTTAAAGTGCGCACTCCATACAATTAGTTATTAGCCCGAAAGCTTGACATAAATGAAGGCATGACTAAGTGTAAGGCCTGAGTGGACGCTCGAGTTGAGCGTGCAGCGGGGCGGGGCGTGCGGCGTGCATGTTAAACAAATGCAAACGTATAGGAGCGGCCTTAGTGCACGCTGCTCAAATCACTTGTGAGCCCGACGCCACGCTGCACGCCCCGCCGAACGCTCCGCTCCGAGCGTCCACTCAGGCCTTACACTAAGGGGACGGATTAGGGCGCCCGTTGTAAAACTTGATATTCACGCTCCCGCAGTCGTCGTGCCTTCATTATGTCAAATTTTCGGCCTAATTACCAGTTGCATGGAGTGACCGGGGTAAAAATATCAGTCGCCGTGTACCTTGCTAGTGTCACAGTCTATAAAACAATACAGTCATTCGGCGAAGCAGTCTAGACAGGGCAATCGTGCGGGGTGCGAAGGGTGGATCGCGCGCACCCCGAGCTGCATACATCGCCATTGTTAGTACCTACCTAGCATTGTACTATTTACAGGGCTACAGTTCCGTTTTTTTAGCATTAGAAAGAACTTGCAAGAAGGTAAGCGATCTTGACATGTCTTTTAATTGAAAAAACCTTTTTAAAAATCAGTAACTATTACTTATGAAAGCAGAAGAATATAAATGATCGTATTAGATTAATAATTGTTACATATTTGCCGTAACTTATTTTTAAAATGTGTTTTTCAATTAAAATACATCAAGATTGTTTACCTTATTTCTAATGCTAAAAAAACGAACTATAGCGTGAAATTGCTAGGCATCAGGTCAGGGTAGGATAGGAAGTAGATAAACTTGGGATCATTGCTTAACTTGCATTATCATTATCGTATAGGAAAACACCTAATTAAAGTTTAAGTTTTTATTTTACAATCCCAGAAATAAAAATCTTAATAGGATTATACAATATATATCAACAGGCCAAGTTGTAAATTACTTAAACTTAATGACTTACATAATACAATAAAATTATTAACTAAAATTCTCTTCAACATATCTGGCACGTTTACTACGTTGCATCAACCAAACATCTCAATATTATCATTGATATTCTAAAGTGCATTAATTGCTCTTTCATTAAGATTAAAATGATTGTAGAAAAATACTCTCTGAACTCATTTGGATGTCAAAGACTTGATTGAATTAATTTACTACGCCCAATGGAATTTAGTGATACTGATAAACGTTTCAGTTATCATTAGTGAGATTGCTAAACATTAAAAATCCACATATACAAAGTAACAAAACTTAATATTAAATTATTACAATATAAAACTACTGAAAAACGCTTCAGCGTCAAAATTAAGGTATCGACGAGACGTTTTGTCAAACATGGATTAGTTAGAAAAGAAATCATGTTATGTTTACAATGAACTCTAAGGGTAGTCCATGTTGTATGTGGCATACAACATAATCGATAAGGCGATAATCATAAGTGTTGTAATTTGCAACTAATTTGTCTTTATCTCACATTTATAGACGGGACTATCGCGAATTTATTTTATTACCTTTATTTACCGACGTTTCGAAACAGGTTTCACTGGTGGTGGTCGCGGCTAACTGAGAAATAAGTTGCACAAATCTCTGTTTTGACATTTTGCTGGAACATCATTTTGGATGATAAATATTTAATAACATTCATTTGGATTTGATTTTGTTTGATATTTTACATTTAATATTTGCTTCGGGTTGGTGTGGTGAAAATATTGTGTTTCACTCGGGGGCAAATTTTGTTTAACCTTCGTGCTTTGAAACCCTCGCAACGCTCAAGATCTCGCTCGCTACGCTCGTGGTTCCAGGTACGTGGTTAGACCCGTCTATAAATGTGAGTTAATAATTATGTGTTCAAAACGCGAAAGTTTTAAATATTATACTTTGTCTTTACTGTATATATTTCATTTATTAATTTCATCATTCATTGGCTGCCATAACTATCAAAATCTTGCTTGCGGCTTATTTCCAACAGCAACTTTGGTCTAAATTATCTTAGTCACAAAAACATGGAAAAAAGCCGCAAGGCTCTACATTAAATTTAACACTAGAATGGATTCCAAGGGCACTGATAATTTACTGTCTTGTTCCTTTACCTTAAATCTAATTTTAATATAATTGATACCAAAACTTTTGAGAGCTATTTTAATTTAATGCTAGTTTCTTGCACTTTCATTTCAATGATTAGACTAAAATTAAGTATGTCAATAGAATAAAAAAATATTACTACATAAACAATTTTATTGAAACATTAACTTGTCGGACAACAAACTACAGATTACACGCAAAAGACATCAACATCGTAATGATAGAAAAAATTCTGATGGCGCCGAGGCGCTTAAACGCATTCACTGCCAGGGAGCGGTGGATTAGGAATAAACTTGTATTACGATGAACGCATATTATTATGTGCGTTGGTGGCAGTGAATGTGTTAACATTAAGTTAACACTAAGAGAAGAAGCGGGTGGTGCTAGAACAGGGGTTCACAACTTTTTTTGCAAAAATATTTTCATGTCAATTTTTTTTATAGTAAGGCTCTCGCTACGCCGCCTCAAACACGCTACCGGTTGGGAACTCCTGCGATATAGTCTCACAGCTGCCAACTAGTCTATGGGGATGACTGTACCTCTGTTGTGATCAAGTTTATTGTCCGATGCATCGGAGGCTGTACACTTACGAACTAGTAAGATAACTCCGCTTAAGGCAACCCTCAATTCTCTTCGTCGTCCTCGTGTTTCCGCTTTTTACCCCGAGTGCTCTCCTCGGGCTCACCGTCTGCGTCTCCCCCATCTGTATGGAAAACAACAGCTCATTAACACTACTTTTGTATTACAAGCTTGGTACAGATTAACCTTGAGATTACTTGTTGCTGATAAATTATGTGGTGCTGAAAGTAACGTCATTTTTGGTTTGATAATATTGCTGTGTCGCTAATGTTTTGTTTTCCATATTAAAGAAACAGATTCAATGCGAATGTTCAGACAAATACAGCCATGTGCGTTCAATACACTTGGCATATTTATGCCATAGTACTACTTACTTTGATTTGCGATCCGCGTCAATCTCCTCATCGTCGCTATCCTCCTCATCCTCTTAGCCCTCTTACACAGAGCTGTCTGTCCACTCAGCCATTATAGTGTTACATACCTAGCTTTGACTTGTGATCCGCGTCAATCTCCTCATCGTCGCTATCCTCCTCATCCTCTTAGCCCTCTTACACAGAGCTGTCTGTCCACTCAGCCACTATAGTGCTACATACCTAGCTTTGACTTGTGATCCGCGTCAATCTCCTCATCATCGCTATTTTCCTCATCCTCCTAGCCCTCGTACACGCAGCTGTCTGACTACTCAGTCACCTACATACCAGTGGCGGCGCGTCTATAAAAGCCGATTCCCATCGGCTTGCCTATTTTTGGACGTTTGAGCAGAGTTGTAAAGGAAATATGTAAGCCAATATATGTTTGACGCGCCGCCACTGCTACATACCTACTTACTTTTTTAAATACTTGCTGCTCGTGGATATCAACTTTAGCCAGTCTTTCATCGAGAGCACATCAACGCCAACTGGGGCAATGCCGTCCTGGAAACGTCGGAGGTAATTTTAAAGCTACATACCTATCTTTGACTTGTGATCCGCGTCAATCTCCTCGTCACTGTCGTCATCTTCCTCATCGTCCTCCGAGCCCTCGTACACGGAGCTGTCTGAGCTCTCCTCCTCTGTAATAATAAAAATATCTAATAAGCGTACACAATTAAAACTCGTTTCTAAATCACAACACACACACACACATCACACACATATGGGGTCACATTATGAGCCCTCTTCTTTCTACAATTGAAATCCGTAGTAAAAAAAAATCACACTGTAACTTCTTATGTATTTCCATAAGTAATCCAAAAACAACATAATAGTTAAAAAATATAAGTTTTACTATAAAGATCTTTGTATTGTTTCATTAAGAAAAAAATAAATATACAAAGTGGTTTTGTTATGTCTGAACATACTCTGAGGGGCGAATATGATCATACTGAACAACTTTTACTATGGATGGAACCAAACCCAAAAACAGCACAGCAGTTTCTTTTTGTTCAGTATGTATGACCTACATATTCACCCCTCAGAGTTGGGTTAGACATAACAAAATCCCCTGTATGCCCATAGCATACATAGGGTAATTCGCTATAGTTCGTTTTTTTAGCATTAGAAATAAGGTTAACAATCTTGATGCGTCTTTTAAGAGCGCTCTTACAAGAAAAGTCGAAATAATGCAAAATTGATGATACTAGTCGACGAAATTCAGGACTTTGCGCTCATTATTAGAAACAATGAGTACTTGTTCCAGTAAAAGCGTCTTCTTATCTTTATAAATATCGTTGTAAATATTAGAAAAAGGACTTATTAAATTAGTAATGATTTTTTTTCTGATGGTCGTTTCCGAAAAACCCCGTGAAGCACTGAATGGCGAGCTCTTATTTGGAAATGTTGAGAATTTTACTCTGCTAAACCTGGCTATTTTGTATTACTAATACCCTGTACTTTAGGCATATCAAACTATATTTTTCCTACATACCTTTGAGAAAGAGAAAATCAAAGTAAAACGAACTCGATTTTCTCTCCGAAACAAGTGTCAATTCCTACGAAAATCTACTTAATATCGAAGTCATTTTCATACTCAAGCAATCTGCAACGTTTGCTTATACTGTTGGTATACATTAGTGTTTATGAAATTCTACTATAATTTTTTGAAAACTACTCTATATTACCGATGACGCGCGCTGCGCCAGCTCAGTGCCGCGGCAGAGCTTGTAGAGGCAGGACGTGTGTCGGTCGGCTCCGCACATTTTCAACGGCGACGACGAGGTTTTTTATCATTGTGTGCGGCGGGCGCCGTGTAAAACGCTATACTGTGTGCGTGTAAACCGCAACGAGAGACTTTGATCCTAGCACTGTTTTTATAGTATTATAATTTATAATGGTACAGTTTAATAAACTACCGGACAGGATTAAAAATATTTGAAACGACCTGACATTCTATATGTATTTATTTGACTCAAGATAGTACTCACCCTAATCAGGGTCTGATGATGGAGCCGGAAGGTGGTCACCGGTACCAATCAACCATGCAACTAAACCACTTCGTGTTTGGGCTCGTTTGATTCGGCTCAACAAGATCTTTGACTTAAGATAGTACTCAGGGTCTGATGATGGAGCCGGAAGGTGGTCACCAGTACCAATCAACAATGCAACTAAACCACTTCGTGTTTAGGCTCGTTTTATTCGTCTCAACAAGATCTTTGACTTAAGATAGTACTCAGGGTCTGATGATGGAGCCGGAAGGTGGTCACCGGTACCAATCAACCATGCAACTAAACCACTTCGTGTTTGGGCTCGTTTGATTCGTCTCAACAAGATCTTTGGCACAAGATAATACTCAGGGTCTGATGATGGAGCCGGAAGGTGGTCACCGGTACCAATCAACCATGCAACTAAACCACTTCGTCTTTAGGCTCGTTTGATTCGTCTCAACAAGACCTTGGACACAAGATAGTACTCAGGATCTGATGATGGAGCTGGAAGATGGCCACGGGTACCAGTCTACCATGTAACTGAACCACTTCGTGTTTGGGCTCGTTTGATTTGTCGCAACAAGATCTTTGACACAAGGTAGTACTGAGGGTCTGATGATGGATCCGGAAGGTGGTGACCGGTACCAATCAACCATGCAACTAAACCACTTCGTGTTTGGCTTCGTTCGATTCGTCGCAACAAGATCTTTGACACAAGTTAGTACTCAGGGTCTGATGATGGAGCTGGACTGTGGCCACGGGTACCAGTCTACCATGTAACTGAACTACTTCGTGTTTGGGCTCGTTTGATTCGTCGCAATAAGATGTTTGACACAAGATACTACTCAGGGTCTGATGATGGAGCTGATGATGATAGACAGGTACCCGTCGCCACCTTCGCGCTCCATCATCAGACCCTGATGAGTACTACCTTGTGTCAAAGATCTTGTTGAGATGAATAAAACGTGCCTAAACACGAAGTGGTTTAGTTGCATGGTTGATTGGTACCGGTGACCACCTTCCGGCTCCAACATCAGACCCTGAGTACTATCTTGTGTCAAAGATCTTGTTGAAACGAATAAAACGAGCCTAAACACGAAGTGGTTTAGTTGCATGGTTGATTGGTACCGGTGACCACCTTCCAGCTCCATCATCAGACTCTGAGTATCACCTAGTGTCAAAGATCTTGTTGAGACGAATCAAACGAGCCCAAACACGAAGTTGTTTAGTTACACGATAGACTGGTACCCGTGGCCACCTTCCAGCTCCATCATCAGACCCTGTGTATCTTCAGTGTCAAAGATCTTGTTGAGACGAATCAAACGAGCCTAATCATGTTACTACATGGTTGATTGGTATCCGTGACCACCTTAATCATCATCAGATCCTCAGTACCAGTTCGTTTTTAAACCCTCGTTGATACAAACTTTACAACCTATAGGTACCAAATGCAATGACGAAACATGTAAATAAGCGAGTAGGTACCTATAATTTCTTTCGAGTAATATACCTTCATAAGTACGAGTATGGGGCTATTCATAAATTACGTCGTTTCAAATGGGAGGAGTGGGGGGGGGGGGTCTGGACATCGGATGATGGTAACATGACGTAGGAGGAAACAGATTCATCCGAAGCTTGATTTTTGGATGATTTGAGGGGTGGGGAATGTCAAAAATCGTCAAAAATAGATGACGTAATTTATGAACAGCCCCTATGTACATTTGCACTGCATTTAGTATTTTCGTACTTACCAAATAACAGTTTTAGAACTTTAAAAGTTAAGTACAGTTAGTGTTGTTATGGTTGATTTCAATATGCTTCGCGAAGGATCAAGAATGTTTAATCCATCATTGTAGTGCGAGTGTGGTAGAAGGGATCGGCATACTGAGCTCGCACGGCCTGCCGCAGCGCGTAAAATACCTAAACTCGCTCAACGCCGAAATGTAATAGCGCTCTTAATTGAAAAACACATTTTAAAAATAAGTTACGGCAAATATGTAACAATTATGAATCGAATACGATCATTTATATTCTACTGCTTTCATAAGTAATAGTTATTGATTTTTAAAAAGCGTTTTTCAATTAAAAGACATGTGAAGATCGCTTACCTTCTTTCAAGTTCTTTCTAATGCTAAAAAAACCGGGCAAGTGCGAGTCGTATTCGCGCACGAAGGGTTCCGTACCATAATGCAAAAAAAACGAAAAAAAAAAGCAAAAAAAATAACGGTCACCCATCCAAGTACTGACCACTCCCGACGTTGCTTAACTTTGGTCAAAAATCACGTTTGTTGTATGGGAGCCCCATTTAAATCTTTATTTTATTCTGTTTTTAGTATTTGTTGTTATAGCGGCAACAGAAATACATCATCTGTGAAAATTTCAACTGTCTAGCTATCACGGTTCGTGAGATACAGCCTGGTGACAGACAGACGGACGGACGGACAGCGAAGTCTTAGTAATAGGGTCCCGTTTTACCCTTTGGGTACGGAACCCTAAAAAAACGAACTATAGTAACTGGCCGGTTTTAGTAACTGATGGCCGCCCTAAACTAAAAATGAATTCTATACAGTATACACCTATAAACATAATTCATTTTAGTAAGTATAAGGTTTCAATAACTGGCCACCTTATACTAAAATGAATTCTATTTATAGGTGAATAGAATTCATTGGGCGGCCAGTTACTGGCGAATTACCTTATGTACACAACGCTCAAGAAAGTACAGTATTCAAGGTAGTCAAACTACTAACCAAGGTTTTCATTGTAGACTGCACTGAGTGAAATATCGCCGTCATCTTCGTCATCATCCTCTTCTTCCTCCACATCAGACCCTAGAACAAAGACATACCATACTATTAGAAGTAATAGAACAAATTAAATTATTTTCAGAAAATATTTTAACTTGTTTTTGTTTCAAGTAGAAACACTACTTTATAAATTATAAACTGAAATAAATGTCATATACTAAGAAAAAGTGACCAAGGCCTCCAGTGCCCCAGGCTGGAATCGAACCAGTGTCCTCTGCTATCGCGGCAGGTGCCTGTGCCATTCGGCCACCTTTATAAAGACATACCATGTTACAGCATTACTAGATCTCGCACATTTACAAATTATTGACAGCACAAATGTTAGACATTTGTGACGTTCTCAAGCAAAAGGTACGTTGTCGCTTGCCATAAGGATGCTGACAGGTTATTCGTATAAACATACAAGTAAATTTCGTCCGTATGTTAAGCGACAATGTGTTGGTAACTTCTGCTTGAGATCGTCACATTTTATTAAATTTAGTTTAGTAAACTGGCGGCTAAGTGGCAGCTGTTTGAAGAAACATTTTGTTATTTGTAATTTTTTACGTGAAATTATAAATCAATACACGACAATGTAAAATAGGTCTGTAGATCCTTGTAAGACCAACATAGCAGTAACTTTTAGCTAACTACATTATATGTTATGCTGGCTATTCACATCACTTTATTAGTTTATTTGCATCTCTTGTCTACTATATAAAGAAAAAGCAAATAATGCGAATAAATCGCAAGCTTTAGAAAAACCATTTGGTAATTACATTATACTTATGAATACCCCCGCACCGGCCGCACCAGTGACCCCATGAGAAGAAATACTATATGCAGTCGCCTGTATATCAGAGCGGCCAAGATGCTTATAAATATCTGAGCACGCCTCTATCGTCGAGACGTTACAGTACGTGGATAGATATTTTTGAGCACCTCGGCCGCTGCGATATATCTGATGGCGACTGTACAGTACTAACTACAGTTAATATGTCGTCAGTTACTATTTAACATGAATGGCCACTGAATGAACCGCTAAAAAGAAGAAGCATCACCAACATATACATGATGCTTACTTTTGGTAATATACCCCATGTGAAATAGTAGGCCGTAAATTGTGTACAATACAACAGGGAGAGAGGATCTGCTCTCTGGCGGCCTATCTGAGGGCTCATCGTCAATCACCAGCGGACCCAAATCTATGTCCACATCTGGAAGTCAGTACATTATTGAGATTTGTGTCTTATTGAATATTGAAGTTTGATAATGAACAAAGCGAATATATGGATAATTTAGCAACTACCTTACAATCACAATGCTATGGATATAATGGAGGTGAAAAAAGGTGATTATTGGGATGTTTGGTGTATTTGATACACTACATTTCAGTTAAGGCTCAGTGTTGTGACATACAGTAAAGTGAGTAAAGGGTCAAGTCAACATGACTATAGTGAGTAGTTGTAACTTTAGTATTAAATTTACAACTATAGTTCGTTTTTTTTAGCATTAGAAATAAGGTAAACAATCTTGATGTGTCTTTTAATTAAAAAACACATTTTAAAAATAAGTTACGGCAAATATGTAACAATTATGAATCTAATACGATCATTTATATTCTTCTGCTTTCATAAGTAATAGGTATTGATTTTTAAAAAGCGTTTTTCAATTAAAAGACATGTCAAGATCGCTTACCTTCTTTCAAGTTCTTTCTAATGCTAAAAAAAACGAGCTATAGTCACCATAACCATGACACAATTATGCTTAACCCTTAAAGTTTGAGTCCCTGAGTCAAGAGTCACTTTCATACACAAAACAGGATTGAGATCCCCAAATACACAAAACTACTCATACTTATCATAATAATGTTTTATTTACACATATGTACTGTCATAAGGTATTAAATAACAACATGGACAACATGCCAAATATATGTACAGTCAAGTGTAAAAATCTGGGTGCACAAATCATACTAAAAATATGTCCTATAGCTCTTATGTCACCGAATTAATAACTATGGGACATATTTTTGAGTAAGTTGTACTATAGGTGTACTTTTACACTTGACTGTACACTACCGTAATGTAAAGGTTGATAGATTATTTCTGCAACATGACTGTACTTCGTTGTATTAAGTAAATAAATATCATAAAATGATATAAGGTGCAGCGGGGCAATTTCCACTGTGGGGTAATTTCAACTTATCTTAATATCTTCCATATTTTACATTATTAACTAGAGTGCCATATATGTCCAGATAGCGAAAAAGATGTATTGTGTGTGACTCTCGTTAATAATGTAAAACATGGAAGATATTTCAAATAGTTGAAATTATCCCGCAGTCGAAATTGCCTCGCTGCACCTTAAAATAATATTAATTAATATAAAAAAGTTGACTTACCATCATCCTCACTGTCATTATTCCCATTCATTTCATCCTCTTCCTCAGCATCGCTGTCTTCAGCCTCCCGATCCTCCTTGTCCAGGCTGTAAAAAAAGCACATCAAGTTAAACAGAGCTCTTTAGTTTCAGGTTTCCGATTGAATCATTGTTATCTTCCTATTAGCATGTATCTATGCTTTATTACCATCTTCAATAAGTCTCAAACAAATACGATTTATCCATACTTGGCTTTTGAAACACTTTCGCTGCTGCAGTTAGTCACATACTAAGGCCAAATTGACTTGATGATGCAGCAAATGTGTTAAAAGAAATCATAGGTATCTATGTATACCCGGAATGTAAGTAATAAAAAAAAGTAAAATAAGATATTTATAATCGATATTAAACTTTTGTGCGACATATTTTAAACTGTTTGGTTAAACAATGGTTTCACTCACTTGAATTTACTTGCCAATAGCGACTTAAAAATTCAAGTGAGTGAAACCATTGTTGTCTAAACAGTTTAAGATATTTATAGGTATAGGTATTGGAATATGCACTGAATTACTATGTTCATGATATGAAATAATTGTAACTTGTATATACCTAATAGAAACTAAACTTACCCATCTAAATATTTTAGAGCTGGGTGTAAGGCAAACACCTTGTTCCTGTAGTCCTCAATATTAGTAACATCATTGTTAAAGAGGTCTAGGTTCTTTAGATTTTTAAATTCCTCCAATGGTTTCAGTGTTTCCAAATCCTTGATTTTGTTACCCGAGAAGTTCAGATGTGTAAGTTTTTTGCAGCCGCTGAGGAAATTTAGTCCATTTGATATTCTGTTATCAGAGAGTTCTAATTTCCTCAGTTTGGGAAGTGTGGGGAATCCTTTGAGTGTTGTAAGCCCAACATTGTTAAGGCTTAAAATTTCGAGGTTTGTGTATTCATCTGTCAAACCAACAACATTAGTGCTCCTGCAGTTATCGAGGTTCAATTCCTTGACCTGAAATACATGAAAGACTTTTATGTTTGAAATATTTTTTATTTAAGCGCCATCTAGGAATGTTTAGTACAAACTAAAAAGCTATGTTTAGGTCAACACTTGCTCCTTCTATTTTGTTAAATGAACACTGTATGTAGATATTTTAGGTAATCTAAGATGTCATTTGGATGAATTACAAATAGTGATTAGGTCTTGCGATACTAAGTAAAAAAATAATCAATAATAATAAGTTACTAGGCCGTCGGAGACTGCGATATAATAACAAGGTTAAATTAACAAGCTTGTATGTTGACGTTTTCATAATGTGATATATTCGCAAGGGCTAACGTTTGGAAATAATGTTATGTCTCTAAAATTAAATTATAATTTTGCAAGGCTGTATTCAATTAGTTTAAATTTGTACGCAAAGAGATTAGATTACAAGTACTATTGCTGGCTTTTAACAGTATTGGCAAAGTCAAGTCAAGCCAACCAAACGTCAAAATGGTGTGAGTTGTCAACGCAAAGCCACTTGCGTAGTTTGTAAAATTGAACAAACTAGTGTTTAAACTACGGATATGTTGCATCAAATATGAAAGGAATGTGGTTTTAAATTAGTTTCTACAACAATAAGTAAACGGCGTGTTATTACCGCGTGTAAAATCGTTATCGTTTTCTCTTGAAATGGCGGATGACACGAATCATCGCGACGCAATAAAAATGGCCGCTATATTGGTAAGGCGTGCGTCAATATGGAATTGCAGATGTAAAGTGTTTAAACGAAATGCATTTTAGAAACACATTACAACACGCACTACTTATTAAAAAAAATGTTGTGCCAACAATATCTCCCATTTACTAGTCACAGCGGAAATAGAATGTTAATAGGTGAAAGGGCGCGAAATTGAGCAGACTAAGTAAATTCAGGTGAACTAGTTCACAGAAAACTTTAATTACACACTACAACGACTTGCGAGGTCGAAAGAAACCGGTGTATCGCAAAATATATATCATTGTTATTGGATGCTTTCACTCTTGAAAATACTACATTGAATTTCGAATGGGATAAAGGTTCATAGTTATTGACAGGTCGTAATACTGTAGTATTTTATGGGTTTCATAGTCAATACCAATATATTTATACTTTATATAAACGTGGTAATAAGCTCAAATACATATTTGTAATCTCATAACTCAAAGCTATACCTTTTGCAAGTTTTTCCCAAACTTAACCTCAATATGGAATATTTACATCATGACCGTTTCTAGTGCTTGTGTGCAAACAGATCGGTGAAATAGACGATGTCTGATGCAAATAAGAAAATCCTGTATTTACAGTAACCGATAAACCACGAGAATACAGTAATATCAGCAGTATGTTTGATATGTGCACATGAAACGTAACAATCGGTAATGGCTAATTCCTGTATACAATATCGCCATATCCAATGTTACGGAATGGATTTACATTATTGAATAGTGAGATTACAACACAAACGGATGATTTAGTAAATTTACAGACAAAAACCATAATTTACACGCCTTACACATTAGTATAGACGAAATACGTATCGACAAAACATTCCAATTGATTGAAAAAAAGACTTTATTTACCTGTGAAGGGTTTCTTCCCCGTAATTCCAAGGCGACTCTCTTTTCCATCGTAGCTGTATTTTAATCAACAATCAGAGCACTTTTAAACCACCTTAACAATTATTTTCAAGATTTAATTCACTAGGCTTGGGTTTCAAAACAGAAGGAAACTATAGATACACGAGTGAGTGACGTTGTGCGCCGCCTGTCGGCGAAATACGGCGTTAGCAACCGGAAACGCAGTCAATGTAACAGACTTTATAAACTATTTTAGATACAAAATTAAAGTATTACTTAGTTTGAGTGTATGTAAAAACAAAAAGTATTTATTTATTCTAGACTTACCACACTCTGATTGACAAAAGATGCATATTATGATACCGGAACAGTACGTTTACTTTGTTAGGTTGGCACTAATAATAGGTTGTATGTCTGACGGACAAATAGCGGGAGCTTTTGAAATGTAGGTGTAGTGTAAGAAAGCCGGTATTGTATTCCAATGAGTACCACTGACTTTGAGTACTTATAAATCGATGTAAATAATTAAGATAAATGCATATTTATGTATTCTATTGTGTACCTAATAATCGCTTTTCGTAATTCTCTAAAATGATCTTTGATTGAAGCATCATAATTAACTTTTGTTATAATTAGTGAGGTAAACTTTACGGGCCTGATTTAGTTAAATTATGTTTTATATATATAAATCATTTATTCCAGACAACATCGATCCATAGTATACATTTAAGATAAAATTAAAAATAAATAAAATTAGGTATAGGTATAAGTAACATAAAGATTCATGACTAGACAATTAAAATTAAATTAAACTTAGTATTTGATAACTGCTTTATCCCTTTCTTGCAAATACATAAGTCAAAAGACAGATAAAGACAAACGATTATTAGCTTAATTGAGGCTTGTAGCGCGTTTATGAATAAGCGGGTAAGTATTATGTATTACAATTTTATTTACAGTACATATGTGCCCTGTTTATCAAAAGCTTGTAACTTGTAATACAAGTGGAAGTCCCTTTTTGACAGCTTTTGTTAGAAAGGGACTTCCATTGTATTACAAGTTACAAGCTTTTGATAAACAGGGCAATGGTCCTACTTTTCCGCACTAGTGCGTGAAATATCACTTTTCATGCGTATGTCAAAAGTTTAAAGGGCCATATGTACCTACTGTAAAACTTTGTACGATACACGTGCGAATAGGTAATTCGCTCCTCTTTCCCGCACTTGTATCGTAAATAACTATTCTTAGGTTTGAGATATTTGACACATTTTGTTTATTTTAACACATTTTTATATCACGTCGGTGGCAAACAACCGGTCCGCCTAACTAATGGTAAGCGATCACCGCAGTCTATGGATGCCTACTCCAGGGGAGTTATATGCGCGTTGCGACCCAACGGAAGTATTTTAGGGTTCCGTACCCAAATGTTAAAAACTGGACCCTATTACTAAGACTCTGTTGTCCGTCTGTCCGTCTGACGTCTGTCACCAGGCTGTAACTCATGAACCGTGATAGCTAGACAGCTGAAATTTTCACAGATGATGAGGTATTTCTGTTGCCGTTTGCCGTTATAACAACTAATACTAAAAACAAAATAAAATTAATATTTAAGTGGGGCGCCCATACAACAAACGTTTTTTTAGGGTTCCGTAGCTCAAAATAAAAAAACGGAACCCTTATAGGATCACTCGTGCGTCTGTCTGTCTGTCCGTCTGTCACAGCCCATGCATTTTCTCCAAAAGTACTGGACCAATTAAAAAGTTAAAATTTGGTACACATAATATGTAAATTCATGACCCAAAGACGGACATCTTACGTAGGTACACAAATGAATTTTAATTAAACATGGAGACTACTTTTGGGTGGTAAATGAGAAAATTAAAAAAAAATGTTTGTTAAACTATATCGTGTTACAGTATATCAAATGAAAGAGCTCATTTTGAGAGTCTCAAATATATTTCTTTTGTAATTTTAAAATAAATAGTTTAGAAGTTATTTAAGTAAATAACCAAAAACATTACCCCCCCCCCCCTTTATCTCCGAAACTACTGGGTAAAATTTTGAAAAAAAATTACAAAATTGTTCTTTACCTATAGATGACAGGAAAACCTATTTATTAGGAATATGCAGTCAAGCGTGAGTCGGACTTATTCTAATTACTTACTTTGTTTTTGATCCGACCCCTACGGGTTTTTTAAAGGCAATTCACTCGCATTTCACATATAAAAAATACATTGTTAAAAATTGGGTAATGTAGGTACGGAACCCTAGGAACGCGAGTCCGACTCGCACTTGGCCGGTTTTTTTTGCCGTTTTTTGCGCAATGGTACGGAACCCTTTGTGCGCGAGTCCGATTCGCACTTGGCCGGTTTTTTTAAATTAAGTACCTACAGTTTTACCAATACCAATGAATGCTGACTCCGGGTTGACGGCGGGGTGGATTTCATAATCCTGCGAAAACTTATGGTTCGGTCTTTATAAAAAAAACTAGTAGGTTGTGCGAGTTGCAACTTTTTTATATGTTTTTAAGAACTATTATCTTCATGTTCCTTCAATTACCATCTCCAATAACTTAATAGTTTTTTTTATATAAAATGTTTTATGTGTCTAAAATCATCACCGTCTACCGGAAAAATCTGAACCTTATTGTTTGCAGTGAAAATTATAGCATACCTATCGTACGATTGCGATTTTTCTTTTACTTATATCTTTTCCATGTTGTTGTTTAACACATGGGAAAATATGCAATAATTCCTTCACCGAGAAAGTACATTTAAAAATATTTAAAATTTCGTCACGAATATTCGTCAACACCGTCATGGTAATGTCAATGTGAGCTTATCTCCGTGTATGAACAACGAAATACCGCTAAAGGTCCTTGCCCTATTTTTCACTTTAATATAGAATGCCAAAAATGATTTCACTATAAAGTCACATCATTGAATCGTGAGAAATATTACGAACAAATTTGTAAAACGTAGTTTGTCACAACAGAGCATCATCACCGTTATGCTTTGGTTTAAAAAAGTTACAAATGATATATTAGAAATAATTATTGAAATGAATGGCAAACTACATGAAGTTTATTGTGTAGCATAGACATTAACTACTATTATTCGTATTCTAGAAATAAAAACAAGAAACTCTCAAATCGTCAACACCATACCCATCATCACCGGGAAAAAATGACGACCGGTGATGATTTCATGTGTATGGTGATGACGGTTCTCAGAAACTTTTCTAGTTATTTTGCTATAATTCATTATGAAATTAAGCTGTATGTTTGAAAAACTTTCTCTATGTCTTCTAACACTATATGTGACGTTCCACGGGAAAAGGTACCTTATGAGGGTTTCTAGTTTCGGAGATATGAAATGTTTTGTAAAGAGGTGAAAAAATGCTCAATTTTTTTTTATTGTGTGATCTGAAACCTTAATGCGTAACGTTTGTTTACCTGTTATTTTTATTTTTGTTATAAGTTAGTTATAAGCCTAGTAATGTCGTCTCAGAGTTTAGTAGAAAAGGTACCTTATGGAAAAAAGATTGAAAAATCCCAAAAAAACTAGTCAATACGGGAAAAGAAGTTTGGTAGAGAACTGTATTAGCATTCTGCAAAACTAATTTGATAATTTCAGTTCTGGTTGGGGCGCCTCGCAAATATTATAACCGTACATCGACCGACATCACAAATCCAAGTAGCCTGCTATTATACCAAAGTTACTCTCGTCAAGTCTTTCTTAACTAGAATAATCTTCATTTGGTTTGGTCGCATGCAGTAAATCAGCCATTGGTTTGCTGAAAAATGCCAATACCCGACGCATTACCTTATGGAATATCTGAGGTCATTGAACCTCAATGCCGCTTATCTTCAATAGCAACCGAAATATATTATTGATAAGAAATAGACGATTTATACCATCTTAACCCCAAAATATTATTAGTTTATCCTAACTGTTCCATCATCATCATGCCTCATCATGTAACTTAATCACAAGGTACCTTTTCATTACATACAAATTATTGGTCTTTTTTAAGATTATTATGACGAAGAACTAATTAAATTTGGGGCAGTTTAATGTAAATTAATATTTTCTATTCATAAAAGATAAACTGTAATATGATTGATATTTTGTAGTGATGTATTATTAGATTTATTTCCATAAGGTACCTTTTCGTAAATGTATGGAGCAAATACTGTTATTGTTATGTAAGTTTAAAGTGGCATAAGGGGTTAAATATAGTATTTAGTTGGGGTTTTAGGATTTATTTCATTTGAATGACAGAATTTCTTTCATATGTGCTCAGAAAAATTGATTGTGTGTCACATTAAAAGTAAAAATATTGAATTTTGTGATTTTATATGAAAGAGTCAGAAAATACATTTTCACCTCTAAATCGGTATTGTTTTTTGCCTAAACTGTCTGTCAGTGTCGTTTTCTAATAGATAAAATTTAAATCTTGAGAGCTCATTGCAATCAATCGTGAAAATGAAATAAAACTTTATTTTCAAGAGATTGGTTAGTATACACATAAATCAGTCGATATCAAAAGTTTCTATTTGCATTACAGAACAAGTCGCAATATTTTTTTAATCTCAGATATATAAGGTATTATTATTTGTAGTCAACTATGTAACTTACTTCAGGAACATAGTTTTTTAGGCGGCTAAACTTAAAACTTCTCTATCGTAAAGTTGCTAATTTCACAACATTATTTTCAAAAAATCATATCTCTGTAACTACGCAACCTAGAAGGTTGATCTTTTGTGTTATCGATAGCTTATTTATTGTAGATTACTGGGGTATGCATAACTCCATACCCGCCATAAGGTACCTTTGACCGTGGGACGTCACATATAATGTCTACCTTATAAATGTAGAATAAATGTAGAAGAAGATATGACTATTTTTTTCACACTAGAGGATGGTTAGTTTTAAATAACATTTTGACTGAAGTAGGCAAAATTTAGGTCACTTAGAACTTAGAACATACAAATGTTTATTTTTTATTATCTAATAATGTAAATCGTGCAACTTAGAGTCTGTAATTGCATGTTAGTCGTGTTAAAACAAAGTATTTAAACAAGCAACATATATTAAGTTTTAAGCGACCATAGGCTACGGTACTGGCTCACTATCGTAATGGCCTTATGTTTTTTGATAATATTATATTAATTGATGTATATAATTACAGCAATTAATAATTATACCATTGGGTAGTCACCGGACCCAATACCTAACATTTTGTAACTTATGACATGCATTACAAGTAGGGGTCTTGCAACTTATAAAACACTGATTATATATTAATGTTTAGCTATTAAACAATATATATATGGATTTAAATCATTATAGCTATTTTTAAAGTTAATTTATAAAACAACAAAAATACAAACTTATGCAATGAATCAAATTATCAAAAAAAAGTAATATATCATAAAAATTAAGCTCACTGGTAAGCCAACAATTTTATAATATGATATAAATACCAAATTATGCAGTAGATAAAAGAAGATGCGGGTTTAAACTGATAATAAGAGTACAATATTGTTAATATGATTTAACATTGAAAAAACCCAAAAAAATAAATGAATACATAAATTGCCTATTTCGGAATATAAATTATTTAAAATTATACAATAAAAATACTTGTTATATATTTATTTATATGAATAAAATGTTTTTTTTTATAATTTTCTAAAAATAATTTATGTAGCTAGTCTTATGTTCAAAAACATGTTATTTGTAATGTTTATTAAAGTTCTAAAGCCTTACAATTAAAAAAAGTTTTTGTTTTTTTAATTCATTTTTAATACATATATAAATTAGTTCCCAAATCGTCATTACCGTACATGCAGTGTCATTACCGTCTATAAAAGAGTCATTACCATACCATGATTGTCATCACCATCTTGCGTTTTTATTTTCCGAAAGCGATAACTTCAAATATAAGCCACAAATGATTGTATAAATACCATAAATATCCTCAATATACAGCCCCCTATTACTTTACCCAGCTAGAATCGTGTTAAATTAAACATTAAAAAAAAATATTTTTTGTATGGTGAAATTTTTGGTGATGAAATCCACCCGGCGATAAAATTATTTAACTGTAGCCGCTCCCTTTCACGCCTGTAGCTGAGAGTTCATACATTTGATACTTGCAGTTAGAGTCTGAGCGGAAAGAGAAGAGTCGTTAAATGTATGGGATCCAATACATTCTACGGCTCTTCTCTTTCCGCACTGACTTTTAGTGGCAAATGTATGAACTCGCACTAAACTGTACCTTGACATACAGACATGACTCGCAGTGCTGTGCCACCACGCACGAAGGTTTATTTTCATAGTAATTATAATACTTTTCCCATAGCTTGGGTAGGGTGACAGCTGTCATCTCAATACAATTTAGGGTTTTAATTTTATAAATTGTATGAAGAGGATATCACCGTATCCAAGATATGTGAAAAATAATGTGATAAGAGACTGTGAGTCACTATCTATTTGATACTGACTGTACCTTGACATGACTAAACGCATAAAGGCCTGTTTTCACATTATACGTGGTTTAACCTTCTTCACACTAGGCAAGAACTGAGACACCAGCGCCGTTCGGTTCTCCCACCGGGCCGCCGGACCGTAAGTATACTAGCAAAAAGCAGAGCTTTGTAAAGGCTCGCGGAGTTTTTCTACCGAAACGTACCGGACCGCGACTTTGATCCAATCCGAGGCTTGTTTCATGTTCGATCGAGTGAGTACGTAATAATTCCGTTAAGAACGCAGCTATAAGTGAGAGCAAGAAAGAAATATACTAACCGGACCCCGGTTGCTGTCCGGTACGCCTGTCTGTTACAGCTTTTACTTTGTGCATTAAAAGCGTGTCCAGACGACAAAATCAAATTGCCAATATCATCCTTCCATACGTATACAATTTCATAAGCGCTTATTACATCCTACACGGTTGCCCAGTACTTTTTGTAAGGAAGCCAACTGGCTTTCCTACAGAATGTTGGGTCAGCGACCCAATGTCCTTGAATTTATTTTTGCGTCCACACCACACAATTGAGCGAAAAACTATCCCGTCTGGACACCTACTGGCGGTAATCACGCTGCTCCGCACATAAACACACACACACACACACAGTTCCACTAGGTACAGCCAGGGTTAAGCATCAGCTCTATCTTGGGTACTGCTCTTCTAAGTGCTCATCAAGACGAGTCGGATGACCAAAACAGCGTGTGCCTATGTTGCACCAAACCTGAGTTCCAATAGGTACAGCCAGGGTTCAGCATCAGCTTTATCTTGGGTACTACTCTCCTAAGTGCTCATCAAGACGAGTCGGATGACCAAAACAGCGTGTGCCTATGTTGCACCAAACCTGAGTTCCAATAGGTACAGCCAGGGTTCAGCATCAGCTTTATCTTGGGTACTACTCTCCTAAGTGCTCATCAAGACGAGTCGGATGATCAAAACAGCGTGTGCCTATATTGCAACAAACCTGAGTTCCACTAGGTACTGCCAGTGTTCAGCATCAGCTCTATCTTGGGTACTGATGGTCTCCCAAGTGCTCATCATGACGAGTTACATGACCAAAACAGCGTGTGCCGATGTTGCACCAAACCTGAGTTCCAATAGGTACAGCCAGGGTTCAACATCAGCTTTATCTTGGGTACTACTCTCCTAAGTGCTCATCAAGACGAGTCGGATGAGCAAAACAGCGTGTGCCTATGTTGTTAAAACCCGAGCTCTACTAGGTACTGTCAGGGTTCAGCATCAGCTATCTTGGGTACTGGTCTACCCAGTGATCATCATGACGAGTGGGATATCCAAAACAGCGTGTTTCTATATATGTTGCACCAAACCCGAGCTCCACTATGTACTACCAGGGTTCAGCATCAGCTCTATCTTGGGTACTATATACTCTCCTAAGTGCTCATCACGATGAGTCGGATGACCAAAACGTAATGTGCCTTTGTTGCCCCAAACCTGAGTTCCACTTGGTACTGCCACGGTTCTGGGTCATTTTGTTGAACTTCACGCCGACATTGCAATTGGCGTGCAGTCGGCGTGCAGTTCCTATACAAGTTGCAGTCGGGTTGTAGTCCGTTTGTATCGGCCCTAAGCCCTAAATCACTAAGTTTGTATTAATATGCTTATCTTTATTTATAATTTTAGCAGTTCCAAGCAATAGTAACACTAAAACTGTTTCTCGAACTGAAAATACCCGATTTAAGTTTGCTAACATGACCGATTAGTTCATCAGCGTCACAAAACATACGAGTAAATTGACCTCCGCGGTGAATATACAGCAAAATTGATTGTTCTAGTAGGTATTCACAGAAACTTAATTGCTAAATTAGGAATCAAACCAAGGGAAGCGAAGTGGGTCTGAATCCAAATTTTTAATCCACTTTAGCATTCATCGTTGATAATGGCGTAAACGCCATCTGTCAGAAAAACAAATAATTACTTAACATTAGCACGAATGTTAATTTCATCACTTCTCCAACAGATGGCGTTAGTAGTAATACAAAGTGTTAGTCCCTTATTTTATTGTTTTAAGTTAATAAAATGATATTTTTATGTTTGATAACACATCTAGACATGAATTTGGATTACTATGTTAAATCTCAAACCTAACAGTGCAGTAGTTTTTCCGTAAAGTGTACCACAAGAATGCATAGATTGTCGAATAGTGATAGGGCTCGCTTCGCTCGCCCTAATTACAATCCCACCTTCGTCACTGGACACTGCATTCTCCTGCCAGCATGAGTTGCATTCTCGCGCGCGAGTCCAAACTTGAAGTCGCGCTAGATGTATGGAGTCGCGCGCGAGAACGCAACTCATGCTAGACCGGCAGCTAAGCGGTCGCGGCTGCCGCTCTCTCATTGGCTTTACTAGTCATAATGCGGAAGTGCCGCACTCTTGTGGACGCTGTTCAAACCATCATTTTATTAATATTACAGGCCGATGATGATGATGATGATAATTTATTACTATTAGGTATGAAATCGTATGAAAATTTATTACTATATTAATAAATTTTCATACGATTTCATACCTCACCGGTCAAACAAGTCAGTAGAAGAAGGCACGAAATTAGATTTTTCTATGGGACGATAACTCTTCGCGCCTACAATTTTTAAATTTGCCGCTCTTTTCTACTGACGGAAATGGCTTGACCGAGTTTATCATACTAACGCTGGCTTGCATCAGATCAAATTATACCTAGATATCGATGTGTACACTGAGCTTTATGCTGCACAGTATCGAGGTTTCATTCATAGACAAATATTTTTTTGTCTTTTAAAAGAAGATGATTAATACGTTTCAGATTATTGTACAAAAAGTTGTGACAAAAGATTTTTAATAGGTAAATGTTATTAAATTGTAATTTTTAGTGATCACCGAGACCGAGACAAGTAAGTTTAATGGACGGAATTTTTATGAATTTACTTTATTTACTGTGATATCAAATGTTCAAGGCGAACAGTAAAATATCGGCGTTCTTAGCTAATCTTAATTTTTGGTGGACATTCAAAACAATGGGAAAAAAAGATTTCCGGCGATGCTTTGTGTGTCTCCGTAATGTTCTGGTTTTATTGATAGTTCTCGCACTGATAGCCGTGTATGAAATAAAATCTATTCGACATCAGGAGCTATCAAACATTATTCGATCAAGCAAAATGGAACAACTATTTGTTCCCGATAAGGTATCAACCAGAATATTGAATATATCTGAAATAAAAGCAATCGTTCTAGATCGTAATAAAAAGCAAACGATACTTAATGAAGATATCTACGGTCCGATTAAACAAGACACTGTCATTCTAGTGATTTTTGTGCAGAAATCTACAATAAATTTGAAGTTTATGATCATGTCGCTATCACAAGTAACAGGAATACAGGAAACACTTATAGTATTCTCTCATTTACGTTACGATGAAAATGTTGATTACTTAATTAAGGCAATCGACTTTTGCCGTGTCATGCAAATCTATTTTCCATATTCGTTGCAACTATATCCGGCCGAATTCCCTGGTTATACGCCAGGTGATTGCGCCCATGATCAGAGCTTGAGCACAGCAGAATATTTGAAGTGCACTGGAGCTTCGAGCCCGGATATGCATGGTCGGTTCCGCAACCCAGTCGACGCTGAGAAAAAACACTACTGGTGGTGGACAGCTAACCACGTATTTGAAAACTTAAAGACTATTAGCAACCATGACGGTATTGTCGTATTTATAGAAAATGATTACATTTTTATAGACGATTTTCTCTACATGACTCTCCTTATGAAAAAGATTGCAAGCACAATACCTGGATGCGAATTTTTGTCACTGGCGGCTACTGAGCCTTCTAATAACGATCAGACCACGGTAGAAGTAATGGCTTGGGACCCTAGCCTTCATTCGGGTGTCTTAGCGTTCGATCTCTCCGCGTGGAATAGCATTGTGTCCCATTATGACTTATTTTGTGATATAGATGATTACTCGTGGGCCGAATCTCTGTCGTACTTGTCTTTGAATCGCATAGACGGCGACAAGTACAGAGTGATGTCGAGTAAGTTTTCCCGAGCGTATAAATCCGACAAGTGCATAGTCTTTGGAGCCTTCATAGAGTGTGACGTCCAGACAGGCGTTCATCAGATTTATAATTTACAAGACCGGGTCAGCAGTCATTTGTTCCCGACGTATCTCGAGCTGTTCGTGGATATTGAGTTTGAGGATCAGTTCACGAGCTTCGATTACGTGGACGTAAACGGTGGTTGGAGCGATCCGAGAGACAAAGATTTTTGCAGAAATCTGACCGTTTTTAAGATCAAGAAGGAAATATTGCGAATGCATCACCAATTTGACGGTGTTCTGGAATAAATGTTTATTTTTGAAGGGGCAGTTTCATTAATTGTCCATTAATGAGAACGGTAAGGGGCAGTGGTGAAGTGCTAAGCTAAGCATGACAAAGTGTGACGAGGGTTAAAGAGACGACTTCATTAAAATCTGATGCCTTTGAAACATGCGACACAAGTAGTAGATAGAGCATAGTCAATTTAGCTTGACGCTGACGAAACTTCAAAGTGATTTAACGATTAGATTGCAGTTTTTTTTTATAAGAACATGCCTAGGTAAGTTGCACCAGTTGAATACCTAAATACTATATAGTAAGTACTTAATAAATTAATCCCCCTTGGACAGTCGGGTAAAAGCAATGAGTAGGTAGGTAGTTTTTGAAGTAAAAAGATATGACACTATTCAAATGTGTAGATATGGTTAGGTCTAATAAAGAGATATAGGTATGCCTCCCTATCTCCAAGTCCTTATAAATACAACTAACTTTATTCCCGGACTTAATTTAAACTAAGGCACCAACACGAAAATTATATATTATTAAACTTACACCTAGTTAGTAAAAATAAAGCTTTATTAATCACTCTCTTGAGAAAAAAATGTGAACAGTGTGAGTGTTTGCACAGCTAACCTCGTTCGCGTGGCGGCCCGCTTGGGAGTTCCGTGAGCGTTTTGCAGAAGTATTTAATTTTTTATCACACCGTCCTCCGCAGTTTACACAAAAAATATGGGCTTTATATTTGCACCGTTTTTTTGTTATCTAACAATTTTTACGTACCTACTTATCTATGTAGGTAAGTAACTACGTAAAATATTGGGCAAATTAAAAAAGGGTTGTTTAAAACTCATCTTAACAGAAAATATAGTTTATTAACTAGTGTATTAGCACAGAATAACTAATAGTACTACCGTATTAGGGAGTGACCAGAGTACGTTGTATTTTGCGTATCACGGACTAACGAATTCTGGTAAGTTTGGAACTTGGAAGGTATCTATTAATTTTTTTATATTTTGTCACCAAAAAACACAAGCTTGCTTTAGATTCCATTGTTTCAGCGCTGCGGGGTGTTATATACTTACACCAAGCTGCAAAAGTAGATGGCCACTTTATGAATCAATTCCATTTATAATATGTCCATGCAATTTTGCAGCTGGCTGTACTTCCTTTCCAAATTTAAATATGAAAGCGTATGCAACGGAAGCCACGGTTGATGCTAAGGTTGGTCCAAAGCTGCGGAGATGAGTGCTCCCTCCACGCCTCCGGCTTTTCACTAACATTTCCTGATTCAGTTTTAAAAACTAGTTTTTTTAATATATGATGTGTTGTATTGTATTTACAATGCATGTGATCAATTAATTCAGCAGTTAAATTTCGTTGAGTGATTTTTATTGAATTTATAATATTTCTCTGATAGGGTAGGACACAACACAACCACAAACAACTCATCTATATTATAACTATATAATTTGTTAACCCATGAAACTGTTTAACTTTATTTTTCCTAGGTTCTATTCTGAAGGAAAATGCAACAACAAGTTTATATTAAACTTACATTGCCATTTGCTATTTATAAAATAGAGAAAAGTGCGGGTACCTAAAAGTTTTCCCTTCATACTTCATAGGCACACTGTTAAGGGTGCTATTGAGGTGTCTAAGCCATGTATAAAAGAGTATGTGTTTGCAGAGGTCGGGAGGTGTACATGGTTTCAACAGTCAGCCGAGGAGCTGATTAGTTGACAATGCAAAATTAAGTCTGAGACAAAGAGGATGACAGTGTGTGGGAAGGCGCGTGGCGGCCGGCGCGGGGGGCGACTTGCGCGCGCACCCTCGCCCGGCCGCGAGCAACAGTCTGCTCGCGTGAAGCTCGCGGCACGCCAGACGACCACGCGTAACCATGACCCATGGTAAGCACCATACCATCATAAACCTCACGAAAACCCCGCGAACGACTAAACGCGCTCAGACCCACCCGTATTGTTGACATAAACGCGGTGCCATCGCACTTTTCTGTGATGATTTGGAACTTATTTTCATTATTTATTTACGCTGCGCTAGAGATACGGAAAGGACTAATTCGACGTTAATATATGATTTAAATTCTTCATGTCGGATGATAATTATAAAAAATGGATTTCAATGACGTCAATTAGATACAATTTGAGTACTAAATTACTCTTTTCGTTGGTGTGTAAGTTTATCACAAGTTTTCACTATTTTAATAATGAGAAAGATCATTTAAAAATAATGTTAATTAAAAATCTAAATATTTGGAGTCAATGTGAATTTTAACTTAAGGCCAAAATCATTAGCTACGGATTTGAAATCGCTACATGAGCATCTGCGTGGCGAAATAATTATCAGTAGCAAGACAATGTTTGGTGAGTACTTAGTCAATTAATTTCAATTAGATAACTATGATTTTTTTCTTATATGTAGGTATGTACCTATATTAATTATTAGACGAGGTCAGATGTACGGTTTGATGGTAACTGTAGGTTTGAGTACCTACAATAATTAGTATTACAATATTTCAAAGATGTCACGTTTGGTATCCTTAAATTAATAAAGCCTTATTAAATTAAGTAATCTTATAGCAGATATAGGTAATTGTAATTTGTAATTTATTTGCTACAATCATGGTTAACACAGATGTTACATCGAAATATTAGTCCAGCACAATTCTGCCGACTTACGGGATATCAGTTAGTACGTTAGTTATACCCCTTCACCCACGCTTGCCCCTCTACCTAGGAATAATGATTAATGTCTGGGCAGAGGTAATGAAAACGTAGCGTTGAATCCGACAGCCTCAGTATATCCTGAACAAGCTTGTTGGGATCAATCTCTGTTACGTTAGGGAAGCTAAAATGATATACTAGTTCAGTGCATATTATTCGATACACGGCTTTCTAGAAATTATGGGGCTACTAGGAACTATACGAGTTGTACAGTCAGGATCAAAAGTAACTGATCAGACTACGTGTCAAAAGTAGGTATCTATTAATCTTAAATAGCTGAAAAAAAAGATAGAAGTCCTTGAATGTAGAACAATTAGACTGTGATGTGAGGGATACTTTTGAAGAGAACTACATCTCTATTTGGAAAATAATTCCAGGATTGTAGGTAACTGGGTAGATATTTTTGGAACGTTGCTTCATCCGCTACTATTGATGCTGACTGTTCATTTCGAGTTTGGATTTTTAATAAGGTATTGTCACAGTCGGAACTAAAATACTAGGTATTACTTTAAATACCTATACAACATTTGTTTCAAATGCAACGACGGGAAAATTATTTATTTAGAAAATTATATTATGTTAGGTACATAATATTCATAATTCTCTAAATTTCAAATAGTAAATAGGGCACTCCACTTGCCCAGTGTTTTGGTTATCCCACGTGATGCAGAAGGCCTTGTGCTTTGAATCTTTTATATCTAAATTAATCATACAGCTGAGTAGCAAATGGGTATATTTCAATTTACATCATTCTACAACCTATATTATGAATGTTAATTAATTGTTAATTTTATAAATATCAAAATTAGCTTCTTACCTAATTCCCTACAGACCTTACAGTTAAGCATCTTTTGAAGTTTGATATGCCATCTTTCGGTTGGCATCGGTCGTAGTTTTTGTAGGTAGGAAGAAACAGTAGGTAGGTATAGTTTTTCACAGAGTTCAAATCAAAATTATTTGATAACGAGTGAAAAATGCTTTACCATGCAGCTATCTCAATTTGGTTTTATTTTTATTTTTGAGTGACTAATTTTATTTAAATGTTTAAAAGATATCTAAAACCTACATTTAAATACTCGAAAATTTAACTCAACCTCAACTAACCTATCAATATGCTACCACAGACCTGCTATATCCTTAATCTACGAGAGTAAATAAAACAGAGCATTGTGTTTTGATTGCTGTAGTACCACTTTTATTCCACAGCCTGATAGGGTGCGGTGCGGTTATTCAAACAGAATCGCTCTACCGCAGCACACCTGTATGACCTGTATCTCACTAGTGATGTGCCGGTCCTGGAATTTAAATTTATCCTGACAAATTTATTTCGTCAGACTGTTCTTAGACAATGACAAGGTGTCACCATAAACGCAACTTTCTGTGAAATATGGCATTTTTAATGGCACTTTTACACTTTGTTCTGTCAATATTGGTGCAGAGTTACCTTATCAGATTGGAAGGACGCTTGACTTAAACCCGTTGACCGACAGGTTTAAATTTCGACTTCACCAAAATGTCGTGAGTGTGCCCTGGATGACCCTAGTGACTGACCCTTTGTCAGCCTAATCTAATCTTTCTTTGAAGATACCTAGATCGTATTGATCAGAGAACAATTTTCAATAAAAAAATCTTAAATTCTTTTGTATTTTTTACCACCATTTTCGTTGATTTTAATTCGAGTTATCCTCAAAAGAATTTTCTAGATTTTTTTAAAGAATATTCCCAATGTTCTCAGAAATATTTTTGTAGGGCTAATTACCAAAAAATGTACAATATTGTTCTCAAAATATGATTTTTATCGCCGTAGGATTTAAATAAAAATTTTAGGTTATGTGCTAGCAAAATCTGTCATGTTTGTTATGTAGGTACATTTGCCATTTTTATTGAACTCCGGTAGATATACTTATTTACATACATACTAACATTGGAAGTTAAATAAAAGCTGACTGTTTCTAAGGTAGGTACATCACTATGCTGAATGTCAATTTTAGCGCATTGCGTTTATTTTGCGACGAAATTGCTATTTCCTTTTACTGAAATAAAAATAAATTGGTACTTTTCCATCGAAACATAAAAGAAAAGTCTCGCAATTCTCGCACCTGTACTTAATGTATTGTTTTGGCGTCAGAGTAGGAAGCGATTTTACTACTACAGTGGAACCTCGCTAACACGAAATAAAATGGTAGGTATGGAAAATAATTCCAGGATGGGATTTTATTCACAAGAGTGACAAAGTAATTACTTAAATAAATAAAAGGGACATCTTACACAGAACGACGTAGCCCGAAACAAACTAAGCAAACCTTAATTTAAAACAAGTTTTGGGTTGTTTAAGCATGGCTGGTGGGATGGGTTTTTAGGGTTCCGTACCCAAAAGGTAAAACGGGACCCTATTACTAAGACTTCGCTGTCCGTCCGTCTGTCACCAGGCTGTATCTCACGAACCGTGATAGCTAGACAGTTGAAATTTTCACAGATGATGTATTTCTGTTGCCGCTATAACAACAAATACTAAAAACAGAATAAAATAAAGATTTAAATGGGGCTCCCATACAACAAACGTGATTTTTGACCAAAGTTAAGCAACGTCGGGCATGGTCAGTACTTGGATGGGTGACCGTTTTTTTTTTCTTTTTTTTTTCATTATGGCACGGAACCCTTCGTGCGCGAGTCCGACTCGCACTTGCCCGGTTTTTTATGTTATGATTTTGAATGATACATATTTAATTCATTCATTCATATATTTATTCCTTTATAAAACGTAGTTTTACATGTCAATTACAGTAGGTATTTCATATTTACAACTATTTACATCTAAATTACATAACATAACACATCACTATATATTTAATATTAGGTATAAGGTATGTTACATTTTCAAATTATAAATGTTGGGTACAGTCACCAGCAATAATATGTTACACAACGAAGGCCGCAAAAATATGTGACGCGCTCTTATTGCACTACAAATAAGATCGTGTCAGATATTTTTGCGGCCTTCGTTGTGTAACATATTATTGCTGGTGACTGTACATCAAGTTAAATTGTGTTGTGAACCAGTTTAAGAGTGCACGCCGTTGATAATACTTAGCATTCAATTTGTTTTGTAATGGTTTGTACTTACAGTTATGTAGTATACTTAAAGGTAGGTACGGTAGAAGTATGTGCCTCAAAACCCTCGCAACGCTCAAGATTCCTCTTTTCGAACCAATTTTCTATTTTGGAATCTTTCGATTTCTCAGTGGTTAAACAACTACTTTGTCCAGTTGTAAAACAAATAACAAGTGTCTGTGGCATTATTGTTAGATAATAGAGACAGCTGTAATTTCATTTAGTAGGTAGGTATAGGATCTTTCTATCGGCACTATTACTATCTAGTCAGATTAGAGCCCGTTGCTGCTTAGTTTATAATAATTAATAAGAAATACGGCCCAATTAGAACAATGCTTAAATAAGATGTCACAGCGATAAGATATCGATCTGTCAGTGTCAAAAGTGAACCCTGACAAATCGGTATAGCATCGCATCTTATTATCATTGCTGGAATTGGGCCGATAGTATTGACTTTAAAACTTTACCGTTTCAGCTTTGAACTAAACTAATCACCTAACAAAAACGGTGTGCTCTGAATCTGATAGAAGCCCAAAAGTTTCTACTGTCCAAGGCAAACTGTTTAACAAAGCGACCGTATCGATTTCCGTTAATCAAGCGAAATTCACGGCCGTAACTTATGGCTCCTCTACACGATGGCCCA
This sequence comes from Cydia splendana, assembly GCF_910591565.1. Lineage (NCBI taxonomy): Eukaryota > Metazoa > Arthropoda > Insecta > Lepidoptera > Tortricidae > Cydia > Cydia splendana. The sequence continues at coordinate 10,162,713 of NC_085966.1, read as the reverse complement.
GCGCTGGACCAGCGAGAACGCCATGCGATGGTTATGGCTTCTCTACACGATGGCCCAGCGAGATGGCAATGCGATGGTTGAGAGCACGCACTATGGAATGGGCCACGTGTAGATGCGTACGCACCATCGCTGGCCCACTACCTTTGATGTGCGGACGGAAATCCGACACCGTGGCCCTCCCATCGCCATCCCGCCGCGCCATAAGCCATCCGACACCACTACACTCTCTACACGCTGGCCCAGCTTAGGGCCAGTATGATGGCCCATCGTGAAGAGGAGCCATTACGGATTCATATCCAAATGATAAAAGCCAACACACTTTGATGTTAGTCTATTGTAACCTCAATTTATTTTGTAAATATCTTTGCTAAATAGTTCTCTATTATACTCCAAGCGTTTTTAGGTATTACGTAATGGAATTTATTGACTAATAACTAGGTACTCGTTTAAGCTTATTTACTTAGGCGATCAAAGCTATTTATTTGTAATTCAGCGCAGGTAAAAGACACGATTAAATCTTACAAAGTATCTTACTGTCCCTTGCTAATTATAGCTTGTTATCTTCTGTCTTTTATCGCAGAAACCCGATTTGATCTTTAGCTGCGATCAGCTAAATAAACCCAGGCTTAAGAGTTTTTATAAATACAAAGTAGGTAGGTACCTACTACCTACTTAATATTTAGTAGCCATACCAATGTCATTAGTTTTAATCCTTCTAGTGAATTTTAAAATTCTCATCTTAATCTATGATTGTTATCTGTGTATCTCGCCTGCAGTTATTATAATGATGATATCAGAAACGGATTCAAATGTGAATTTAATGCTTGAATAGACCTCCAGAGCTAAGGAATGGTATTGCTCTGCCACCCTATCTAGAATCCCGCTAATTTATTGTAGATTTAAATAACGATTACTGAGCTAAGCCGCGGACGGACAGATAGATGGATATGGCGAAACTCGAAGAGTTCCTAGTCGACTGTGGAACCCTAAAGGGATTAGCACGGTTTAGTCAGTAACGGCATCGTACTTACCATTGTTTGACAAAGAAAGTTGTTAAGAGATGATGGTATGTGTCTCAGAACTTTTCGCTTATACCTAAGTACTTTTACGAGTATGTTGGCATGACCTATAGTTATATTTTATAAAATTGGGATTTTCCCCGCGGTTATATACAAAAAACTGCAACGTTTGTCATTTGCGTAGCTCGGTAGCAGATATAGGGTTGTTTCTTAGTAAGAAATTCTCCCTTCGGCCGCCTACACAACCGGAGCTTGGTAACCAGTTGCAATGGAAAACTTTTTCAGTCTTGTACGAAACTGGTTGCGATCAAAAACTATTTTCTTCTATACGTAACCAGTTAGATACAAACGAATATTTATTGGTTTTGTACGAATCCTCTCGACCGTTCATAAAGACTTTCTTATCATACAACTAGTAATGTACTTACACGTTATACAGGTACTGGTACTAGACGTATCCCTAGTAGGAGGTGATTGAGGAGCTAAAATGCAACAAACTGAACCCCCTATGTCTGGCCAAAATTGTAGTTTTTCCTAGGTATTTTAATTTTTGTATGAACATAATTGATGTTTATCGTTCAAGATGTTTCCAGAAAGAAAAATATGCCAACAGCAGCGCCACCTACTGGGTCCATTTGTTTTTTCAAGCCATTAATGTATACTGATGTATACTAAATCCTTCTCTAGAATGTAACAAAAATTGAATACTATCGCCAGTATAAAATATTTAAGTCCAAAACCGGTTTTGAGTTTAATTTCCATATGTTTGCTTGGGGAAACGGGGGTATATTCGTCCTTACTTATCCAGACTAACGACTAACCCCCTTATTTATAAAACTTTACATGTACTTATGTATACACATCGGTAACTCGTGGCATTTAGGTAGCACTTAAAAGATTAGTTTAATTAATTCCTTTTTTTAGTGGATTCTTTTTCTCGACTCGTATAGGAATTAGTGTTGTTTATTAATTTTTAACTTTCTTTAACATAATATTATTAACTAATTAACCCAAATAATAATTAAGAATAAATCTTATAAGTGCTACCTAAATGCCACGAGTTACCGATGTGTACTTATGTAGGTACATAAGTTAAAATGACAGATAGAGGCTTGTAGCGCGTTTTTGAATTCCGCCATGTCTGTAAATATTTGCATGCTGTACCTTTCTTTTATTTTGAATGCGGTCCGCGTAATCTACGTACAGTCGCCATCAGATATATCGGAGCGGCCAAGGTGCTCACAAATATCTGAACACGGCTCTATTGTCAGGGCGCTAAGATCGTGTTCAGATATTTTTAAGCGCCTCGGCCGCTCCGATATATCAATCAATCAAAATATTTATTTGCATAAATAAGGGTACAAAACAGGTGGTATACAAAGTTTTCATTCTCATTCCTTATTTTACAATAATATGGCGTACAAATATTCAATACATTAAATTTAACTTAACTATTACCCATAGAGCTATACGTACATACATGCATTGTTATAATCTAAGTAGTAGTATACAATGTCAAAAACATAATAATTTAAAATTAAATTGATAGTTAATGTCTTACTTGGTAATATGTATAATAAATTGAAAATAAGTAATTTCACAATCAATAAATACTTTATCATGCTTACAAATTACAAATTATCTCATGGCGACTGTACCTACTGTTAAGTAAAATATGCTATACTACTTTAAATGAATCTACTCTGATATTACCGGGAACAGCGTAAAATTCCCGAAATGGAGCGATAATTCCCGCAGTACATCACTAATGAGAGCATTCACCCGTTGAGGCGTGATAATTAACTACTATTGCTGGGATTAGCTCGCTTTGAAATCTGACCGGGCCTCTTAGATTACGTGCCTTTAGCCAAGAGTTTCCTGCATTTGTCGATTTTTCTTTTGTTGTCAATGTGTTCTGTATACAGCCTATATTTTAACTGAGTTCATAATATATATACATATGTATACGTTTTTTTATTAGGGTTACCTGTTACCTTAGAAGTCAGTGTTTTCTCCAGCGATGTGGAATTTGTTCTTTCGTTTGAAAGTATATACTTGCAGATTGGTCCCATTTAAGTCAAAATATCAAAAAGGGAAGACTTTTTGCATAAACTCAAAAACGGCTTAAGTTTATATCTGGGGGCACGGCCGTGCCCCCGCCAAGACGAGACAATGGGCAAAAGGCAGAGCATATATATTTTCTCGGCACGTTTCGTCGTATTTTCGATTTGTTGATTTCTTTGGTTTAATAGTCAGGAAGGAAAAAGAGGCCTGTTTTATAAATATTGGATCCAGTTTCCTATTCTTTAGTGTTATTAGATATTCGCGATGTAGTTGACATTTTGCAGTTTATTTATTTTATTTCTTTAATTGTTGTATGACAAAAGATATAAGTAGGTATGCAATTCCGACCACAAGACATGTCTATTAAAAACATGTCTGTAGTCGGAGTGATCCGGTGGAAGGCAAACGCAATTCCATTAAAGTAATGCGGAAATAACGTTTGTTTCCGCTGTCGCTGATTAGACGATGCGCCGTGAGATGCTGAGAGTCTTAAGAAAACGCTACAATATACTGAGTATAGGTAAATAATATACTGTAATTCAATAATGTACCTTTTTTTGTGTAAGACTGAATATTTTAATTTTTAATTTTATTATATTAATCATTTTTAAGTGTTCCTATTTATTGTTTTATTTTATTTTATTGTGTACGTAATTTTAATTATTTTAATTTAATATGGATCATTCTTTATCTGCAATAAAGAATTGAATTGAATTGAATAAAAGCTTTTTAAACGTAATCCTAACAGTAGATTTTTTAGACGTAGAGTAGACAGTTTATTTGCTAATTTTGATATTACTTTATCCAGTAATTAAAATTTTTTTTGCGTTCCTCTAAATTTGTCCGAGTATATTAAGTATAGGGTAATAAAATAAATTCGCGATAGATCCGTCTATAAATGTGAGTTAATGAGGCATTATATGATTAGAACAATTCTAGTAATGAGAGTTATGAGAAATACGAGTAGGCGTTGACGCTAGGGTTGCCAACCGTACTATATTATATAGTATTGTACTATATTTTGGCTCTCTGTACTATATACTTTTGGAAAAATACGCTAAAATACTATATTTCCGATTAAAGTATATTACACTAATGTTTAGTATTTTATCTAAAAGTACTATATTTTTTTAAATGTACTTACTATATTTTTTTGAAATGTACTATATTTTTGATGCCTTATTCTGGAAAATACTATATTCCACCAAAAAAAGTTGGCAACCCTAGTTGACGCGCTTCTGTAGCGCGAGGGATGACTACTGCTAAAACGGAAATTAGGGGAAAGTCTGTTTCTATCACTGTTGTATTACTAGAAAGACAGGGACGCAGATAGACAATTGTTGAATTTCGGTGTTCGCAGTAGCTCCCCTTAAACAGATTTGAGCGAACACACATGAAGAATAATATAAGCCCATGAGGGCCATGAGTGTGAAAAGTAGCGAGCATAAAGCGTTCCTTCTTTATTCTTATTTCCTCTTACAAAAGTGTTGAAATAAATTGAATTGCCTTCTATTATATTACAGGGAAAGACAGGAAATTGTTTGACTCATAAAAAGAGACATTATAATAAATTACACGGCGATAAATTAAGCCTTTGGCCTCCTCAAGTCATTACTGAAACGGGAAACAATTGATTTTAAGGCCGTCTCCGGTGACGAAGAAAAAATGAAGTACGGAGCGATTCGGGAAATGAACTGGAGATTAACTAGATAAGATATAGTAAAGATAATTAGCTTTACTATTTCATATCTAAAGAATCTCTAATTCATTTCCCGAATCGCGGCGCTAGCCGCCATAAGGTACCTTTTGCCGTGGAACGTCACATATCTGTACTATTTCATATCTAGTGAATTTCTAATTCATTTCCCGAATCGAGCCGGTAGACCCGCTTCATTTTCGATCAAAGTGTTTTGTGTGTGTTATTTATCAATCATAGATAAAGATATACGCCTATACGGCGCTTTTATAATTTTTTTGGGGTTTTTTTAATTTAATTTTTAATCACTTTTTCGGTCTGCCTAAACCCCGGCTTTCTGTGGGTTCTGTGGTACCTAACCATTTTGACACACTTTTCTCTAAGGATCAGTACAGCTACAACCAGTTTGGCACGTAACTTACTTTCTATGCATCTTGCTCGTACTGGCATATTAGTGTGAGCGAGATGAATAAAAAGTAGATAAATTACGTAGACGTTAGCGTATATGTTAGTGTTGACACTGTGCCCGATTCGAACTTTAAGATACGTCAATTAATAGATTTAGAAACGATATGGATTAAGATATGTCAGTGTCAAATGTCAAATATGACTTTTCTTCAAACAAAAACGTCTTTTGACACTGACACTTCTTATTCATATCGTTTCTAGATCTATCAATTGACGTATCTTAAAGTTCGGATCGGGCCGACTGTCAGTGATCAGCGGGTACCACGTACGTACGTACCACGAATTGATTATTTATTTATATTAAAAAGTCGAATTCCTGTACTGACGTAATTAATAATAGATCAGTGTATCGTAATCTACATAATCTTCATCTCATAAATAAATAATAAGACAGGCTTATTTAGAATAGCTATGAAATAAATAGCCTTCGCATTCAGTAGGTAGGTAATTATGTTAGGCCAAGTAGAATATTTCTACTTTAACATTTCTTTGATATTGTTTTAACTAATTGTAGGTCATCATCAATTTTGTCAAATAAGATATACGTGCTACGATAAAGTTGAGGATGGTGCGTACTTAGCCAAAAAGTGTCTATTCATTCTCGATTCGAAAAGTTCTCTGTTACTACCTAAATTAATAAACATAACAAATTTATTTAATTATTTATTTATTAGGTACAGAGCGAGAGCTATGCTATTAATGTATAAAATTGAAAATAAATTGTTAGCGCTAAATACGGACTGGGAAAGCTTATGAACGCAAATGATATCAAGTATTTCATCCCTTTTGTTCTATTCTACCACAAACAGAATTTCACATTTGCGGGCGCGGAATAGGTATGTGGCAAGAGCTTAGTTAACTTTCCCGTACGAACAAAAGAAATAAAGAATGTTATTTCAAACCAAGTATAACTCCGCTCGCTGCCTTTTTACGAGTATTTACCTACGTTCCGTTAAAATATAAGCACCTGAAAAATATTCCGAAAGTAGCTATAAAAATCCCAACATCGCAGTTTATTCGGTAGTAAAACGGGTTTGCTCCCTAGGGAGAGATGCAGCTAAGATTCAGAATCCTGAAAATACCCATGCTATCTTTTATTTCTTTCGGGCAAAGATAAGTTAGTAAAAAATACTGTCATTTACACTAAATAGCCGTGTTATGGTTGTTGGAAAATTGCACCTAGAAATATACATATATAGCGCTCTTTCATCACGTTAGTCCCACATACATGGTGGCGAGTCTACCGGAGTAAACTTACACTTTGCAGAAAAAACGATGGTGATGATTTTTATATGAGTTTCACTGTTTATTATTTACTGATCTTTGTCTAAGATAAAACGAAAATAACGCGTTATTAAAGCTTCGGATTCTCAAATAGAATAACTGTCAGAGCCCAGAGCGTCCCATTTCTCGTTAGACAGGATGATTTATTGTTCGGATGTCCATTTTCTATTTGACGCTCTAGTCTAGAGGATAAAGCTGGTATCCTTTCACTTCAAGAGATATGAAATTTCTATACAAATAACATGTTAGAAGATATATACAATTTATTATCGGTTGTTTTGAACTTTTCTTTATACAGAACTTTAGATAGCTATACGATTATCAACGAGATATTTTTACGAACCTAAACTCTTTCTGAAAATCTAGACCTTGGGCATTGACAACACATTTGAGTGAAATTAATACTCTACCGAAAGAACTATCCAATGTTGAACTATGTTGAATTTATATAGTTACACTAAACAGAGTTGAAACAATATTACGCATATTATAAATATTCTGTAAGATCACTGTGTTGAAATTCCGGTTATAATCGAATCATCAGACCAAATAGCGAGCTAGCCAAGTAATATGCTCACATAATCAAGTTTGCGGGTGACGTAAATGAATCCGTTTAATTGTGAGCCCAAGGCTTCGCGACCCTTAGACTAATTTAGTTAATTAACTCTGTAAACGGTTGTTTAGTCTTTATTACTTCTGCTGTCACACTTTCACAGGTAAATTGTGGAATGATATGTCAGTTTTTAACTGACTTCAATTTCATAGAAGGAGGAGGTTCTGTATTCGGTTGTGGCTATTTTTTTTTTTCTATGTACGTTCACCGATTACTCCGACATCCGTACTCCGATTTGAGTAATTCTTTTTTTATTTGAAAGGAGCTACCTCCGAGTTGGTCCCATTTTAATTTGGTTCTGTTCTGATGATGGGATCCATGAGGAATTGAGGGAACTCCTAAATTTTTAAAGGCACATGCATGGTGTTTTGGGCGTTTTCTTAAGCAACTCGAGCATTTTCTCCCGAAAACCACCAATTTGATGAAGTAGACCTGATGATGATGATTATTTTGATGATAATGATGATGATTTCTTTAAATGTAAGTATGTTCAGCGATTACTCCAGCACCTGTGATCCGATTTGAGTAATTCTTTTTTTGTTTGGAAGAAGTTACCTCCAAGATGTTTCCGTATTATTTTTGGTTCTGGTCTGATGATGGAATTCATGAGGAATTGAGGGAACTCCTCAATTTTTAAAGGCACGTGTTAAGTGATTTCGGGGTTTTCTAAAGTAACTCGAGCGTTTGCTTCCGTAAACCACCAATTTGATGTACTGCAACTGTAGCCTTACCACGAGTTTGACATTGACATATCCGCTAACGTCTTATGCATCTAAATGTAACTTTTTATGCATCTCGCTCACACTAAGGTTAGTACGAGCGAGAGGCATAGGAAGTAATTTACACACATGCTAGCGAATATATCAATGTCTGACTCGTGGTAAGCTGGTAAGGTGGATCGGGGGTTAGGATAAGGAGTTAAGGGGTCGGGGAATGGCGGTTGAAGGGTTGCTGGTTCAGGATCGAGGGGTTCCTTGGATCAGGGGTTGATGTGCTGTGAGGTTGAGTGATCGGGGGGCTGATGGATTGGGTCAGAGGCGGGGCGGGCGGATGGATTTAGTTGACAGGAATTATAATTTCCCAGACGACTCGAGAAAATTCCTGATTACATATTTACTAAAGTAATAGGTACACGAATTTAGTGTTAAACATGATCTTGTTTTTCATTCATGCGTCGCGCTCTTGACAATGCGTTAAAACTAAAAATGGTAAAATAAAAACTTTTTACAAAAAAAATGAAACCGACTTCAAAAAGGATGAAATAAAATATTATCCTTTTTTATGTCTATGCGTTACCAACTGATATGTTTGAAGTCGGTGCCAAGCCAAGTAGTAACAATACCAGTCAAAAAAATCAGCTTTATGGCTATAAATCCCATTAGAACTGTACTAATAACTATTATAAATGTGTAAAGAATTCTGTCTGCCTCTTTGTCGCCTTTTCATGGCTAAACAACTGAACCGCTTTAGGTGAAAATTGGCAAGAAGGTAAATTCCTTGAATTGTTTTATATTTTGAAATGTAGTCCTCTGGATAAGGGACGGGAAATAACTCAGTCCCAATCCCACACCAGAGCACTATAGACCAGCGGTCGGCAACAAGCGGCCCGCGAACCTCTCGCTTGCGGCCCGCGAGCCTCCCTGGTTATTTTGTATGTAATATTGACAAACGACAATGTCTACTAAAAGTGCGGCCCACAATAACTTCGTTAACTACTATGTGGCCCTTGGCTGCTAAAAGGTTGCCGACCGCTGCTATAGACTGTTCGAGCATTAGTAAGAAATGCTCTTTAAAAAGTACGATGGCAAAAAAATGCATTTATATTTACACTAATGTGCCGACAAACATGGTACGGACTGCGCCAAGAAGGTTTGATCGTGTGTTCTGAGGTGTGTTCTTAGGTCCAGTCGACGTCAATGATATATTTACACTTTTGCACCTTACTCCTTTGTAATAAGGCGAAAGGTGTAAACATATTTTTAACGTCGACTGTACCTACAGAAAGTACGTTCATTGTCGTCATGTAAGGCAATCCAACGTAGGTAAATCCTTATCGAATCGCACCAAAGTCATGGTATGCTTCAAAATTTGGCTTGGCACCGACTTGAAACATATCAGTTGGTAACGCATAGACATAAAAAAGGATAATATTTTATTTCATCCTTTTTGAAGTCGGTTTCATTTTTTTTGTAAAAAGTTTTTATACTATATATTTTGTTACTGGATGCTAGACTATTAAACGCAGAGTCGAATTGATTTTTTTTTCTTATTATTTTGGAAGTTAAATCACGTTATGAAGCGGTAGAGTGAAGAAAATATTGCAGCGAGTTTGATAGCCCACGCAGTGCAAGTGTTATTTCAAACGACAAACTTCTATGAAATTGTGACGTATAAATAACACTTCCACTGCCTGGGCTATCAAAATCGCTGCAGACTTTTCTTGGTCTAACTATAGTAAAAGACTAAAGTCGACGTAGTAAGGATTGTATAGAACGTCTTCCTTAGACCTACGAGTAGGTATATGAAATTCACTTGTAACAATGTATTTTTTTTTCGTATGGCTTTTTGTGTTAATCTACTTCAGAGATTTACAGTTTTTAAGTACTGTACCGCTTCTGTGGTTAAGGTGGTAAAATCCTCCACTTGCCCATGGTATTTGGTTAGAGGACAGTCAAATACCGTGTGGTGTACGGTCTACTCGGCTGCTCTGTAATAAAATCTTGCAAATCGATTTTAACGTACTTCTAATAGATGTATCGATTTGAAACTTTACATGTATGTATGTTCTTAGATACATAATATGTATACCTACTATATAATGCAGTTGACAATACAATTATCTGCTAGGTATCATAGAGCTGTTTTGATGATGGCGGTGATTGATGGATGGGTAGTGGAATTCTTCGGTGAGTACTTAGGTACTAGTTACTAGTAATAGGGCTCTAATGATTAGTTTCGGTGAGTTAAATTCTTTAGAGGCACCAAGTACAGTCGGAAATATTTAACAGTTTTAAACCAACTGTGTTTTAGCAGAAAGTTATTTTTATGTCATAGTTATTTACAAATAAAACCCGATAATAAAGCCTGTAGGTATAGTAACTTTTTAAAAATGTCACGTGATTCTGTAGATTCATAATGCTTGATGTCTTTCAGCTTTTTCTTATCTAAAGTGACGTAAACTTGATTAATGGGAAACTTTCATGTCGTTTTTCCTTCCGTAATACCCGATACAAGATTATTTGCTTTAGCTGCATGCGGCGGCGGTGATTGATTTATGGTAACGAGGTAGTACCTGTTGAAAAAGATTTTGGAAAAGGTTTGATTTTGTTATGATACAACTTTGTCGTAAGCGAGCGTCAAGATTGTATAATAACCAGACTTGGTACATTTTCCAGCATTTTTGGTGCAGCGGAGTGGTGTTAACAGAATTGGTATAGATAATTTCAACCCTAATGATTAATAAGCGTGAATTACGTTAATATTAACCTTAATTTACCATTTCAGTTGAAATTATCTATACCAATTCCGTTAACACCACTCTGCTGCACCAAAAATGCTGGAAAATGTACGATGTCTGAAAATAACAAAATTAAATTCAGAATGGGCCTCTTATTTAAATATATGTCACTTTAATAGGCTACTTAATTATGCTACTCGTCGTCGTAATTACTTTTGCTAGCTGGTTTGTTAGTGCACACCGTTGTATGGGGACCTTGCACTTTGAGACTATGCGCTGAAACTTGGCACAGTTGGTTCTTAGCTGGTCTTGAGCAGATAAAGACCGGGAGACATCGAGAGCCACCTCTCATTTAGTGGGGGGGAGGGGGGAAGTTCGACGCTGCCGCGCTTCACTTGGAGCAACATTTCTCTAAAACTATACCTATTAGGGCATGTGATATATCATTTTCCGATAAATTAAGGATGAGGAATCTATTTTTAGAACAATAGCAATGCACTTTCTAACAAAAAAAAGCATAAAGTAGAAAAGACTAAAAAACGTATTTTAGATTTTTTTATAATTACCAATTTCTTTTTAAAGCGTTGCAGGAATCTGAAATTAAAAAATATAGTCGTAAAACTACACTTATTTCGTATAAAAAAATATATGGTTTATTATACAAATCTGTTGATAAATGGGAGATAAAAAAATAATATTAAGCGTGGGTCAGAGTGATCTGATATGAAGGTGGGAAGGTTACTTATAATTTGTTCTACAATCGTTTATTTTTTTAGTTTTTCGTAAATAAGTCGTAAACGGTAGCTAACAGCAAAAAAATATCTTTTACGTAAATAATCTGTTTTAGATTTCTTATAATATAAGTGCTACTTTTTTTCGCTAGGATCAATATTAAAAAAGATATTGAAGGGAGAAAATTAATTCTAAGGTCCCCTTTTTTAGTCATTCGTAAATAACTCGTAAATAAGGATGGCCAATAGCAAAAAATATTTTTATACATGAATAATTAGCGTAAAATTTCCTAGAAAAAAGGTTATGGGTCAAACAGATCACTGTGTTATGTCTTTCCTGTAGACATACACAAGAGTTAAGGGCTATAAAGGTTAATTTTCTTATTTAACCCTTATCCACGTGAAAAGGTCCTCCTTTTATTTAGAGAACTATGATAAAATCATTGCTTACATGCCCACAACCTGTTAACTATTGCCCACAGGAGAGAAAACTAGTGTGTTATCGCGAACAGTACATTTTTCTCTCCTGTGGGCAATAGTTAACAGGTTGTGGGCATGTAAGCAATGATTTTATCATAGTTCTCTAAATAAAAGGAGGACCTTTTCACGTGGATAAGGGTTAAATAAGAAAATTAACCTTTATAGCCCTTAACTCTTGTGTATGTCTACAGGAAAGACATAACACAGTGATCTGTTTGACCCATAACCTTTTTTCTAGGAAATTTTACGCTAATTATTCATGTATAAAAATATTTTTTGCTATTGGCCGTCCTTTACGAGTTATTTACGAATTACTAAAAAAGGGGACCTTAGTATTTATTTTCTTCCTTTAATATCTTTTTTTAATATTGATCCTAGCGAAAAAAAGTAGCACTTATTTTATGACAAATCTGAAATAGATTATTTACGTAAAAGATATTTTTATGCTATGGGCTACCGTTTACGAGTTATTTAAGAAAAACTAAAAAAAATAAACGATTGTAGAACAAATTATAAGTAACCTTCCCAACCTTCATATGAGATCACTCTTACCCACGCTTAATATTATTTTTATCTCCCATTTATCAACAGATTTTTATAATAAACTATATATTTTTTTAAACGTAATAAGTGTAGCTTTACGACTATATTTTTTGTTTTCAGATTCCTGCAACACTATTTAAAAAAATTGGTAATTATAAAAAATCAAAAATACGTTTTTTAGTCTTTTCTACTTTATTCTTTTTTTTGTTAGAAAGTGCATTGTTTTTGTTCTAAAAACAGATTCCTCATCCTTAATTTATCGGAAAATGATATATCACATGCCCTAATAGGTATAGTTTTAGAGAAATGTTGCTCCAAGTGAAGCGCGGCAGCGTCGAACTTCCCCCCCTCCCCCCACTAAATGAGAGGTGGCTCTCGACGGCTCCCGGTCTGTATCTGCTCAAGACCAGCTAAGAATCAACTTTGCCAAGTTTCAGCGCATAGTCTCAAAATGCAAGGTGTCGTGCACTAACAAACCAGCTATGCATCTAATGTAACCAGTCTTGTTTTAAATAGACCCTGTCCTGCTATAAATTGAAAATTGCCCAATTTATATTTTATTTCAAACGTTGTTTACCCAATCCCAGTCGCATCTGGCGTAAATTTTGACCTATTTTTCGTTTTATTGATTCAAACAGTGATTGGAGTTCGCCAATGAATGGGATCATATTCGTATTGTAGCAATTGTAGCATTCATAACCTAGTTAATCTGGAAGATTTGAATTGGAAATGTAAACTGTGGTGTGGATATAATAGATTTGATAAGAATGATAAAGTTCTTTATTCTGGTGGAACAAACATTGCAAACTCGTGACGTGAATAACGTGAAAGGGGAACATATAACATGATTTATCCTAATCAGGCCTTATTTCCCATTTTGGCCGGGGAGTCATATTTAAGCATGCGTAAAAAATTGTCATGAAATTATACATTTATTATAATTTGAGCGAAACTTGAGTTTCTTTAGAGTGCAACCGGAAAAGCCTCGCGGCAAATGATGAGGAGAGGAGTATATGTAGTATTTTTATGAGCAATCTATTAGCTGGGAAACACCACAAACAGTACACTTAGGTAAATACATTGTAATTTACTATAACGTCTCTACTTAAAGAGCCGTATTTTTCTCTTGTAGACAAACACAAGATACTGACTTGAATAATGACTACTTTGTTTATTACTACATTCATTGGCGAAATACTTTGCTAGGTGATGTATGTATGGATATCGTCGCCTAGTGCCCATAGTACCTACAAACTTTACTTGGTTTGGGGTTAGGTCGATTTGTTTAAGATTGTCCCCAAATATTCATTTATTTATATTATCGTGTAGGTAATTTTGAAACATATAAGTTGTCTGAGGAACCTAAAATGTAATATATACCTCAGTATATACAATCAAAAGTACATATCAAAGCTACCTTCCACGATATCTCTGGTTTCCAAAACATTGATCACGTGAATCACGTTCCACATAACGATACGCACGTGTACCTAAATCGCGCACTATAAACCGACCGTAAATTCTCGCTTTTAAAAACGTCTTTATCTGCGTTAATGCCAATTTAACCCTGAAATGAAACCATTAAGTAAGGCTAATATAATTCAGTTGCCCACCTTTTGCAGTTAATGTCCGGAGAACCATTTAAGTTGCGAACGGACATAAAATTATTGAGTGAGAAAATCGAAAAACCGTTCCAATCGTTCGGAGAGGGAAGATTTTTTTAATTAAAAGTTGTAAATGGGGTACTTAGTTGTGTCGATTGCTTTTAAATCCAAGTATCCAGTAAGAGGCACGTGCCTGAATTGTTCGTGTGCCTACATTGTAAACAAAATGACTACTTTGGTACGTATAGTTTTTCGAGAAGCTATAAGAAAGGAGTTTTTTGAATCGTACGCCATGGTAAAAAATCTTTGGAATGTAAATGTAACCACGCAAATTAAAGCAGCTGATTTTATAAGACTGGAGCGTTTTCGAGTTTAAATATCTCCTCCTAATCTTATCGCTTTCTCGATTGCACTCTAAAGCGGCCTGTATTCTACTTAATAGCCACCCTTAGTTTTCATTAAAGCGATTAATATACGCATTTCATAGGCTTGTAAATCCACACGCCTTACCGTCTTACCGCCGGTGTCTATGTATGTATTATACGATGTATGGTTGTTTTATAGCTATTTCTCCCTTGTAGGTTATCTGGTTTTTAAGATTTTCCTTTAAATGTATTAATGTTAACGAGATAAAACTGCAACGGCTAAGATAAAGGAGCTTTGCTGCCTCGGGCTACGCAGATTAAACCCATTTTCTACGGTATAACCCGTATAACTTTATCGTTATGGTCCCGTTACTGTAACTTCTGGTTAACAGAAACTTGCGTAGAAAAAGAGCCTCTTTACAAGCATCTGACACACACATATATTCGGCCTCTGTGCTTGAAAGAGCGACTGTCTTTTGTTTTCTACTCTCCCAAGAGATGGTAGAATTTCCGATCTTAAACACGTAACCGGTATAAGATCGACGATCGACCTCATTCGACGCAAAATCGTTAATCCCCAACATACTGCCCGCTGCGCGCTGGGTAACCTTTATCGGAAAGGGAGAAGGTTAATTTGTGGAGGTATATAGACGAGTTTATTATTATGAGCTTAAGCAGATATTTTATACCAGGATTTTTTTGAAAATGGTAACAGTATATACATTACGATCTTCTTCTTCTTCTTCTTCTTTATATTTAAGAGCTGTGCTCTTGTCGGTGGAGCAATCTCCACCTCGTCCGGTCCTCTGCCAACTCCTTAACTGTCTGGTATGACACGACCTGAACCTTTTCTTTTATTTGGTTGAAATAATTTATTCTCGGTCTTCCTCTTCCTCTCTTTCCCTCTATTTTTCCTTCTATGATGTTCATTACATACAAGACACATTACGATACAAGTGCGAAAAGTGGAAAATTTATAACGAGTGGCGAAAAATTAAAACACGACTGAAGGGAGTGTTGGAAATCGACACGAGTTGCGAATTACCTTTTTGCACGTGTATTGTATAACGTTTTACAGTACATATGGTTTTTTAAATTTTCGACATACGCACGTGCTTATTACAGCACTAGGGCGGTAAATTAGCACCATATGTACCTACGGTTAGTAAGGGCGCGGTGGTTTTCTAGTAGAAAGTAAGTAGGCACAATATATCGCCTAAGTATTTAATGTTTACTTAGCAAAATACATTCATATGTAGGTACTAATGTCCCTCGCAACTGAACGTAATGACATTCCTTAGACAGCCCTAATACCTACTTTTTCTTCAATCATCTGAGTTAGGTGGTATACGTACTTATAGAACATTATTTTTTTGTATTTAGATCTTTGCGTCTATTACTTATTATTGAGAGCTATTCATTAGAATGAATTATTGCGATGAAAAATAACTACTTAAAGACAGTAACTAACAATTTGTACGCCAGTCGTCCCTACGTCCGTACTAGTTAATTTTTTTTCAAAGGGTGAATATACATAATATAAAAATAAATGATCTCTATCAAAATACCAATTTAAATTTAAAATATCCTCTTAATTATAATCAACCAAAATGCTAGTATCATTGAAAATGGATATGGATACAACTATACAGTGTGTTTTTTTTAAGTGGGACAGTATGGGGAAATCCTAAAGTATAAGAGATACAGGGAAACTGTCTTAGGAAACATTAGGTACTTTTTTGTGAAAAAAAAATTGGTATAGTCAAAATTTTGGTCAAGTGTGAGTTGTCCCTAAAAATGATTAATTTTGATGAAATTTTTTTTTGACGCACATCTACTCAGTTTCATGAGGGGATCATTTTATTGTATGGGAAGAAAAAAATCGGGACAGCAGAAGTTAGGTAAATTTAATAAAATAATTTTACATTAAAGTAAATGTTCAAAGTGGCCTCCCTCTTGTCGAATGCAGGCACGAGCGCGTTTCAGAACACCTCTGGTAGCTTTAGACAAGGCGTTGTGATGTATGTTGTTCAAATGATAATGCACTGCGTCTTTTAACTCTTGTACCGAGTTGTAAGTATCTGCATAAATTCGACCTTTAAGGTACCCCCAAATGAAAAAATCCAACGGTGTTAAATCGGGTGAACGTGGTGGCCATTTAATAGGGCCATTTGTGCCCATCCAGCGATCAAGAAAATGTTCATTTAAAAACTGTTTCGTAGCGATACTATTGTGGGCAGGGGCGCCGTCTTGTTGGTAGATGATATTATTCAAATTATTTAATGGAATTGCCATATCTACTAAATCCACAGCCATGTTTAATATTTCCTGATATTTTTGACTATTCAATGTTCCATGGTAAATTTTAATGGCAAAGATTTTATTATCTAATATTGCACACCAACAATTAAAGGAAAAGCGGACCTGGTTATGGGTTGCCGTAGTTCGGAAGGGGTTTGTACGTGCCCAAAAATGATTATTTTTTCTATTGTACATGCCATTGTTTGAAAAATTGCATTCATCTGTCCAAATAATCCGGCTTGGAAAAGACGGGTTTCTAATCGAGCATGCTACAAACCACTGGCAAAATGCTAATCTCCGGTCAGTGTCTCCTGGAAGCAATGCTTGTACAAGATGACCTTCTATGTAACACTTGTACTTGTAAGCCTTCAATACCTTTCGTACTGTAGATTTATGCACACCGATAGTGTTAGCAGCTTCCCTCAATGAGGCTTTTGGGTAGGCTTCAAAATATCCTAAGATTGCGATAGTTGTAAATTCATTTATTACTGTGGCTCGTCTCTTCCGTTTTAATTTAAAACAGCCTCCCTTTCTTAAATTTTTCACCAGTTTGTCAAAAATTTTGCGGTCCGGTTGATCGCGGTCCGGATAACGTTCCCGATACCACTGTAACGCATTCACAGAGCCACGATAATTTACAAAATACGCTTCAATTAAATCTACTTTATGCGAGTTTGGTAATTCCATGACGAAAACTTAACATAATGTTAACTTTAAACAATGAAATATCAAGTAAAATACTGTTTGTTTCAAGAAGTTCCAAATTTAAAATTTGTTTTTTTTTTAATTAGATTTGTAAGGTAAGGCTCGCGTAAGAATATCTTAAAGTATTTTAATCCTTTTTAAACCAAATAAAGTGTTCCAAATTCAAATGTAAAACTGGAATAGGCAATATTTTTTAAATAAAAACCTTGCAGTGGGCAGTGGTTTTCAATTTACACGGGTTGTAAAAATGAAAACGATTTTCTTAAATTTGACTAACTTCTGCTGTCCCGATTTTTTTCTTCCCATACAATAAAATGATCCCCTCATGAAACTGAGTAGATGTGCGTCAAAAAAAAATTTCATCAAAATTAATCATTTTTAGGGACAACTCACACTTAACCAAAATTTTGACTATACCATTTTTTTTTCACAAAAAAGTACCTAATGTTTCCTAAGACAGTTTCCCTGTATCTCTTATACTTTGGGATTTCCCCATACTGTCCCACTTAAAAAAAACACACTGTATAAGGCTAGTGTAAACCCTAGATTTATCTTTCCACTGAAATGGAGCCATTTAGTAGCGTAACCGAACACAAGGTTTTTGTGCTAGACCAATTGGATCAGACCATTTGGGCGATGATGCATTATCAAATGATAAAAAAGGGTACCTTACCTATTGTCACTTAGGCCGAGTTTTATCTTGTATTTTCTTTCTTCTCTCTTTGCTTCTTTTATATTAGAAAACCCATGTTAAACCATCAATCTCGGGCCGACATCTGACACTTGACTACTTCTACATGAAAAAAGGCTCTCCTTTGTTCTTAACTTTTGAGCAAGCATTAATAGTTTAGATACTCTTCAAGCTAAAAGTAGAACTATGTTACTTTTAGCTTAAATTGTGACAAGTTTCAACACAGCACATTTTATTCCAAACCGTTTGTATTTATTTATTCCAGTCTGCACCTGAATATTTCCCGCGCATTTATCTTGTAGATATAATAAATGCCATCGGCGACAGCGGATGAAATGAAACGTGCCGCCTAATAAATGCCGTAACAGACGGTCGAATTGCGATCGGACCGGACAACGGATTTATTATATAAAAAAACTGTTGCTATAAATAATTGTTTTTAGTGCCAGCTCGGTTGGATGCTAAGCTACATAAACATTGGCTCCAAGCTAACTCTTTACGATACGCCTGAACGCGTTAATATGCCTTATTTTTACTAAGATCCTGCCAATATCAAGTAACTAAATTATATTTAAGTATTTATTTATGTTTCTAGTTTGCCTATGCTCTTATATTCATTAGGATTAAGAAGCAGACGAGAAAAGCTTGACACGAAGCACAACACCAAAATCTGTTGTATGAACCACGGCGGACGCGGACCAAATCTTACCGTCTGTTACGGGTTTAAATACCCAAAAAGCCGGGCTAATCCAACCCTGTTTAACTTGCAGTGCCACTCGATACTAAATTATGATGGGATAATTTACCACGAGTTTGTGATGGGATTTCAAATTGTGACACCTTTAAGGATGACTCATGCTAGACCGGGCCGCGCCCGGGCCGGAGCTTCCGACACGTCATTTTCTATAACGGCTGATCGGAGATCACGTGATGCTTTCCATATCAATCAATCAATCAATCAATCAATCAATTTATTTTGCTATAATAAGGGTTGGTTTACAGGTGTTATTACAATATTTTTATGCACATTCCTTAATTAGCCATAATCTATAGCATGCAAAATATTCACAATTATTTACATATGTACAATTTCAATTGAAACTTTACTAAATATTAAATAACATTATTTACCCAAATAATATTTTTCTAACATTACATTCAAATAATTATAGTTTACATTAATTTTGCAAGAAATCATTTAATTTATAAAATCTGCGTTCTAAAAGCCACTCATGCATTTTTTTATTAAATTGGCCATCGGGCACTTCTTTGAGCTGTTGTGGTATTTTATTGTAAATGTTTACACACATCACCGTACAATTCTTCCTAAATCGGCTTGTTTTTTGTTGTTTGTCCACCACAAGTCGGCTACCGTTTCTTGTGTTCCGTGGATATAAATCACTAGCAGTTTTAAAAAGTGTTCTGTGCTTTCTTACAAATTTAGACACTTCTTCAATATATAAACATGCAAGAGGTAGTATACCCAATTTAAAGAATAAAGGTTTACAAGTTTCCAACGGGCTAACTCCACACATAGCACGAATACATCTTTTTTGGGCAACAAAAGCTCTCTGGATGTCACCACTATTGCCCCAAAGAATCAAGCCATATCTTAATACAGATTCAACATATCCATAGTAGGCGGCCATAACTGTTTTGTGATCTGTAGTTTTTCTTAATCTACGAAGGACATATACAAATCTATTTATTTTATTACACACATTATTTATCTGGTCATTCCAATTTAAATTACTGTCAACAATTAATCCTAAAAATGTTGTAATGTCATTTTCTTTTAATTTATGTCCATTATAAAGTATGTCTAAATGCTGATTAGTATTATTAAAATTAATGAAATTGGTTTTATCTAAGTTAGTCTTTAAGTTGTTACGTTCAAGCCACTCAACTACAATATTTACCGTCTCATTCACCTGTGACCCGTGGTGGTTGATGCCCATCGAAAAATCATTTGTAACTACAATGGATATGTCATCAGCGAATAAGACGCATTTGTAATTAATTTTATCTACAAGATCATTGATGTATACTAAGAAAAGAAGTGGTCCAAGGATACTTCCTTGTGGTACCCCAAATTTATTGTTTCTAAACATAGATCTATGACATATGCTTTCATTCTTGATACTAATACTTTTTACTTCCACACACTGTGATCTATTCTTCAGATATGAATCAATCCACTGTAACGCTAGTCCTCTGACACCATAGGATTCAAGCTTACTTAGCAGTTTATCATGCACTACGAAGTCAAAGGCCTTTGACATGTCAAAGAAAACAGCAGTTGTAAAATTCCTATCATCACACTTTGACCCAATCTCGTGTATGAGATTAAACGTTGCTAACGTGGTTGATTTATTTCGCTGGAATCCATTTTGTTCGTTTGCGATTATGTTGAATTTAAGGAAATAATCATTCAGTCGTAAGTGCATTGCTTTCTCAAAGATTTTTGAGAGTATTGGTACTAAAGCAATAGGTCGATAATTTTCAATGTTAGTTTTGTCTCCTTTTTTATAAACTGGCTTCACAATTGAAAATTTTAATTTATCTGGAAATTTCCCAGTTTCTAGAGACAAGTTTATTAAGTATGTCAAAATGTGTACTAGTTCGTATTTACATTGTTTGATTATATTTGTTGCGATATTATCATAGCCCTCAGCATTAGTATTGTTCAATGCTGTCATAATATTTAAGATTTCTTGTTCACTAAAAGGCATCAGGAATAGACTGTTTGCAATTATATTAGCATCAAATTCTAACGTCTTTGAAAATTTGTCTCTTAACATATTTGTAGAATTTATAAAGTGGTTGTTTAGTTCCTCCGCAAGGTGAGAAGCCTGGGTAACACTTTTTCCATTTATCATAAGTTTGTTTATACACCCATTATCCTGAGAAGTCATTACTTCGTTTTTTACAATTTTCCAAGATGCTCTACATACATTTTTGCTATTTTGTATATATTTACTATTTGTGTTTTTTTGAGCTAATCTAATACATTTCTTCAATAGTTTCGAGTACTTGGTATATTCTATTTTACTTTGTTCCGTCCTAGTTTTATAATAATTGAGCATAAGCCTTCTTTTATTTTTTGTGCTTATTTTTAACCCCCTGCTAATCCATTTCGGCTTGGGATTTGTATACACCTTTACGTTTATGACAGGAAAACAGAGATTGTAAAAGAGACATAGGTTGTTATGGAATTTGTCAAAGCTATCATTTATGTCAGGAGTTTCGTACGTATCAGAAAATGACAATTTGTTTAGGCAATGCTTAAATTTTAATATGTTTTCATTCGAATAGTCTCTTTTAGCAATGACTATAGGCTTATAACTAGGACGAATTGGTTTATTAATTACTTTAAAGGATAACGTTTGTGCTGTGTCATGATCAGAGAGGCCAAGAGGTAGAACTGCACCAGTAGCATTTTTTATATTGCTATAGATGTGATCGATACAGTTTTTTCCCCTTGTTGGTTCAGTAATATAGCATTTTAGATTGAAGTTAGATACTAAATTTTGAAGATAAGCAGTGCATTTATTCGGTTTATTTAAATTTATATTAAAGTCACCGGCCAGAACAATTTTGTCCTTACAGTATAGTGAATAGAATCAGGCGTTACTTTGCGGAAATCCATACTAATTAAAACCAAAATATTACTTTGCTAATCCGCGAAAAGAAATCTTTTCGCGGATTAGCAAAGTAATATTTTGGTTTTAATTTTCCTTACAGTATTTCATTGAAACGGTATACAGTAAAGACTCTAATTTCTTGAAGAATTTATTAATATCAGAAGAAGGTGATCTGTATATACAAACGAGTAGCAAGTTTATAGTGGATATTCTTATCGCACAGCATTCAAATACCTTTGCTTCGCTTAACATGTTAATTGATTTCTCAATTCTAAAATCAGTGCCCTTTTTTGTAAGAATACACACTCCCCCACGTTTAGTTTTTCTGCTATAGTTACTCGCTAATTCAAAACCATTGATTACAATATTCTTCTCATCACCACTTCTTACAAATGTTTCTGTTAGGCAGATCACATCCATTTCGTTACCCGAATCTGATATTTCTGACAATATTATTTCTAGTTGATCCTTTTTTGCAAGAATGCTAGCTATATTTTGATGCAGGATCCTGTATGTATATTTGGATCTGCTATGAGCCTTATTATTCACATTATCTACGTCAGGAACGAAAAAAAGTCGTAGGCTCTTCTTCCGTTTTTGTGGAATCAATTATGTTATTATTATTACATGTCAGACTAGATTTCTCCCTGGTAAAATTTATGAGAATGGTTGTAAAAAGTTTCATTAAATCATTGAATATTGTAATAAATCCTTGGCGACTTACATTACCAAAACGGGAAAACATGTAACTATCATAAGTCAAATTCAAATTTGAGTCCAATATATGGCTATAGTTATGTTTCAAATTATCCTGGCATAGAATGTCATTGAATATTTCTACACGTTTGATGAATAAGTTGGAAAATGTTGAAATCTTATATGTAGGCAAACAAATGATAATATTTGTATGTTGGACAACAGAAAGCTGTTCTCTTATGAACTGCACTAACTTATAGTAATCTACACTATTTTTAAAGTCTCTGTCTCCGATGTAAAATATGCAAAAATCGGATAGGGTAAAATCTTGTAGTTTACTTGGAAGGTTATAAAAAAGCTCACGTGTCCCTGCTCCAGGGGTTAGGTAAAGGCAGACGTTGTCATCGGGAAATGTCTGCTGTATCCTCTTGAGCATATAATTTGAGTGGTTACTAATCACACATAGTTTGGAATGTTTTGATGATGCGACTTGGTCCATTATAGTAGAAATCTCCTTATCACCTCGTATGGAGAAGTTGGCTTGGGGTTGTGGCATTGCGGGTGGGTTTACACAGTTATTTAAAAACGAAGCGCCGGAAGCTCCGGCCCGGCGCCGGCCCGGTCTAGCGTGAGTGAATACCTCAATATTGTTACAATTAAAGGTACCTAATCATAATTCATATACATATTTGCATAAGATAGTGTACATGCAGACCCATACAGGTTTACACATAAGTAGGAATCAACTACCTCGTAGCATAGTGACCTTCGAATTAAGATGGTCTTAATCTATACATATGTATATACAATCAATCATTAAAATGTACCATTGATCATCAGTGTAATATGTAGGTATATCTGAGTTTTTCTTAGTAAGCATAGATGTCTATAGATCGCATATTATGTTTTGAACGTAGGTATGTATATATGGAAATGGAAAATAAAGTATAAGTAGGACCTTGACACGTTGAGATGATCGAGCAGTCCTTAAAACCATTTCCTAGAAACAAGAAAAATAACGCAATCGCAAGAAAGGCAATCGCAAATCGGGCTTTCTTTCTCGCTAACGAATGATTCGGATCTTTCGTGAAAGTTCCGACTGAACGATATTATACGGTTTCTGTCAAGGTAGGGGATCCTAGGTAATAAAAGAGAGCAAATTGTATAAAAGTTCTGCGATAACGCAACGTTTGAGGTTATTGAATGAATCCAAAGTTGCGTTAGGTCGTAAAGTACAGTCTGGCCGATATTGGCTTAGACAACGAAGTTTTAAGTATGAAGATATCTCAGAGAAAACAGGTTTTTAAAAGTACTTATATTTCAGCTGTTACGATAGCATTACCGCGCAACATGCTGCCGACTGCATTATTAATCAATGTCGACGTCCTAGCTAATTGACATTTCCTGCAGCAATGCAGTCGGCAGCAATGTCGCGTACGAATGCTGTTGCTATTAAACGTAGGTACCGTTACTAACTCGATTGCTTTGCAAACATGCTCGGCAGATACTTATCTTATCTGGCACTTTATTTTGCAACTTTCTTGTTTTTCGCTTACGCTCGTTAGTTGAATTTACGACTGCTGTTGACCGCGATTTCGCATAAGCAGGTACACTCGACGTCAAGATATGTTTACATACACTTTGCTCCTTTGTAATAAGTATCTACTGTAAAAATCCTTTTGAATGTTATTGTTTTACATGTTTGTTAAAGTTTTAATCTTGTTATTACCTTGACGATTGCTCCCGCTGATTTATGCCCGCGAAATGCACCGAGAGGCATTTCATTAGGCATTGGTATGCATTAGTGTGCACTGCGAGTCGTATCATAACAACATCGAAATTTGAATAAATTGTTAAATCAAAATAGCCTTTGCCGTTGACTGTACCTATTTAGCTTCGAAATGCTTACAGACAACGTTTCATAAACATTTTTTAGATATTTGAAGAAGGTATTCTCGGCACTCAAGATCAATTTTGTGATAGCTGGATTCTTAGGTAGAATCTTAACTCTGGTCTCACGTACCGTTGGAAATTCTCTTCGGTGAATTAGAATGTCTATGTAAATTAATTTTGTGGTCTTATATGTATGTAAACTAAACTAATCAGTTAATTTTCAATAATTTATAATACGCACCTACTCGTATATACTTATACTAACTCACTATAATCGCAGAATCGTACTAACTGCACGTACCTCAGTACGAAAAAAAAAATGTAAATAGCATTTATTCATCATATAAATAGCAAGTAATATTATAACCTCACTACAGAGCAATGCAACAAACAGTGTATATACACAGATACAGGGTGTATTAACACAGATACAGGGTGTATTTACCCCGCACGTATCGTGTTCGGCCGGCGGGTTCCGGTGCGGCCGAGTTAGCGACAGGAAGAGATCTCCGGGAATCCAGCACATTGTCACGCGTTGCTAGCTACTACCATTTATCTTACACGTGTGACTCGATTCGATGTTTCAACTAAAAGCCGCAACAAACTATACACATGGACAAATTTAGAGGAACGCAAAAGCTTTAATTACAGCACCTAAAGTAATTTCTATATTAGAAATTAAACTTTTTTTTTGCGTTCATGAATGTAGAATAACTATAGAAGTCTGACTTGAACTCATAAATGACCGTGAAATGAATGACAACGTCAAAATAGTAACATCGCGCAAGTGGTTTGACATATACGTACTGCCCGATTCGAACTTAAGATACTTCACTTATTAGATCTATAAACGATATGGATTAGATGTGTCAAAAGTGACGTTTTTGTTTGAAGAAAAGTCACATTTGACACCGACACATCTAATCCATATAGTTTCTAGATCTATTAATTGACATATCTTAAAGTTTGGATCGGGCCGAATATCATTTCCTTTTATTGCTCTTGGCTACGAGCTGCGTAGTACTTGCTACGAACGTAGACGTTACGACTCGCGGCGCGTAGTTATCTTTTTTTACTCGGAGCGTATTTTTATGTTCAGTTCTATTTGTATGTAGATGATGTAGTTCTATAACTTCTACTAGATTGGTATTCATTACTGTTCTATACAATTTAGTCGGGGTAAATTAATTGTTATGACCATATCATAAAGGACCAAGATAACTCTGCATGCCATTTGCAATGACAAAGTGTGGCAATCTCATCATTAATGTCAAATTTCTATCCCCCTTATTCATTAAACTTTACGGGACTGATTTAGTTAAATTATGTTTTATCCCTTTCTTACAAATACAAAAGTCAAAATGACAGATAAAGACAAACGATTATTAGCTAATTGAGGTTTGTCGTGCATTTATGAATAAGGGGGTATGAAAATATGACGTTTATAAGGACACTTTGATCAATTCAAATCGGCGCAAAGACCGAAACCATATTAATCCACTTAATTTTATTCTACTTTAATATATATAAATATAACTCATGTCATTAAGGGCTGATTTAGACGGCGCGCGAACTCGCATGCGATTTTAGTTACATTGCGGACTGTTGGTTACGTCCAATTCAACTGACCGATCAAAACCCGCAATGTAATGAAACTCGTATGCGAGTTCTCGCATCGTCTAAATGAGCTCTTAGTCTCGTAGTTCGGGCAGCGGGGATACGATGTGAGGATAATGGGTTTTACTCGAGACATACCCTCTGTGTGTGATTTGCGAGACATTCAGATTTCAAAAACCTGTTATGGTGTTGTTTTCACATTGCATCTCGCTCGCACCAATATACGAGAACGAGATGCACGTGCGAGTGATGCCAAAAAGAGATCATGTTGATATGAATGTATAAGTTCGAATCGGCCTCTAAGCGTCGATACATCTGAAGAGTTTCTCGCTCTATTCATGCTTGTAGGGATTGATATGAAACTGTAGCCGTATTTACTTTACTTGCTAAATGTATAGATGAAATCTACTATTGTTTTGGCAAGGAACATCGTTACTTATAGGCCTATTAACTTGATTTACCTATTTTTTTGTCTTGCAATTCAACTTTTAACTAAAACTGCGTTTTAGGGACTAATACCTATCTTATCCTAAAATGTTTATTAAGTTTTCTGTTGTTGACTTGTAAACACGTCCATTTTTACCCTACTATATAGTAGACCGAACGGAGCCGTTATTATGGGGTCTCCATTGTTTCCCGAAAAGTTTTAAGTCAAAATGTGTTGTTTGTCCGCATTTTCGTTAGTGTTTGGTTCAGAAACGCGTAACTTTTCAGGATTGCTATAAAACAAACCTAACCTAACCTATCTATAGGATAAACTTACGAAAATCCTGGAAAATTTACGGTTTCAGTTTTATGACTAATGATAATATGACAAACAAAACTTTATGACTTAAAACTTTATGTGAAACAAAGGGACCCCGTTATTATGCCTTTAGGGTTATGCAGTTGTTTGACTTAGTTTGAATACGGTTTATTCTTAACTTAATCCATTCAGCGCTAATCACGACACGTTGTCGTTTTGCCTCTACGAAGCATCTTCGCTACATACCGGGAAATTCATGTTATCAGCTACGATGTAGCGCTATGGTCAGCGGTGAATGTGTTAATCTGATTGCTACCTACGTGTTGTTTGATTTTAGAAAATCTAAGGGCTGTACGAATAGGTATATTTTTATATTTATGTACTCATATTTTGCCATGTTCTGACATTGATTGACCTAATAAAGTAGCCATCAATATCGGTCAGATATTATAAGGATTACTAAGGTAATTGATTGTAGCTATAAATAGGCAAGTAATTGGTATTTTGATAAGGAATTGAGTAGATTTAGAATGACCTATTACTTAACACATTCAATACCACTAAGTGCTACGGGTTACGCTCGTAGCGCGTAGGCACGGTTTCGTCGTATGTAGCGCGTAGTCGCTACGAACAGTGTACCCGACAGTCGGGTTCTTGGTGTTGAATGTGTTAATTGCGTATTGTCTAAAACAACGCAACGTTGTTTTATTGCCTCTGTAAATATTTCTTGCAAAATAGAAATGTAATGTTGACTCCGTGAACAATATCGCTTTTAATTACTTGATGAACTAAATTGTATTATAGCTCTTTTAATATAATTCCTTATTAATGCAAAGCTAATATTTGTAACGCAAAAATTATGAACAAAAATAAACAAATTCATGTTATGTGAAATCTACATCTGTTTTTCCTTTCAATAAAGTAATGCTTATCGATACTCCTTTGTATAACAAATTTCCAAAGTTTACTAATTGTTTGCGTATCCGAAGTTGTGACTTTTTTAACTTTTTAATTAGAAACAAAGCACCTGAACCTACACGTGTTGTATTAAAAGTAACTCATATGAATTAATTATATTATCTCTATTTTGTAAGAAATACATACTATGGCTACGTGTCGTTATAGAAATGCCTATATTTTAGTGACCGTATTGGTGTTCTTAGCATTCCCCAAAAAATACAGTCGTTATACCACATTTGCTGTGAAAAAAAATAGAACTAATAATTAAACTAACGTTTCCTTATTTCAGTTATGTTACTAGCATTTAGTAGCAAATCCTAAACTCGTACTTAAGGCGCTCTTATACTCGAGTTTTACGTTTTCAAGGGGGTGAAGCAGACGCGTGGTAGAACGGGCAGGCGGGCGCCCCGCGCGGCGCACCGCACCATGCCCGCGCAGCACGTCTACGTCCTTATTCTAACGACATCGGTATTCTGAATTGTCAGTTCCGGGATTTTTTCCGGCAATTAATATTGAATAAGATTTATTAGCAAATTCGAATTTTGATGAGTACTTAATGAAATTAAAAATGGTAGGTAAGACGGTGAGTGTAAATAATTATTAATTATATACAATATAAGTGTATACCGCGACAAACTGAGAATCTAATCAAATGATACCAAATTATTATGAGACAAATAGTACTTATACTAATAGACATTAAAAATGTAATAGAGCTAGACCAAGAAAAATCTGCAACGATTTTGATTGCACACGCAGTGCAAGTGTTATTTTAAACGTCAATCTTCTATAAAATTATGAATAACACTTGCACTGCCTATGCTATCAAAATCGTTGCAGACTTGGTCTAACTCTAGCAGTCAATTTCGGGCAAGTAGGTAGTGAAAATAAGGAAGAATACTAGCAAAGCTAAGATAATTTGTGGGACTATTGAGTTATGCATAGCTCCAATCAAGGACCGGAAAACCCCTCTTTACGCTTAATCCTATCAATTCGGTAACCCAATCGATTCGGTTACCGTATCATTCGGTAACCCTATCATACTGTTACCTGATTGTAATGGTAACCTTATTGAAACGGTAACCCTAACCTTTAACCGAGTTAATCTCAAAACCCCATCGCGATAGGGTTTTTGTTAAGGGTTTTTAACAGGTTTTCATTCAGTTATGGTAACCTTTATTATCGGTTGCTTACTGGTTTGCTACATTAAAGTAGTTTTAGTGATGTGCCATCAGAACTAAAAAAAATTTTTTTATTTATTTTATTTATTTTATTTATTTTATTTATTTTATTTATTTTATTTATTTTATTTATTTTATTTATTTTATTTATTTTATTTATTTTATTTATTTTATTTATTTTATTTATTTTATTTATTTTATTTATTTTATTTATTTTATTTATTTTATTTATTTTATTTATTTTATTTATTTTATTTATTTTATTTATTTTATTTATTTTATTTATTTTATTTATTTTATTTATTTTATTTATTTTATTTATTTTATTTATTTTATTTATTTTATTTATTTTATTTATTTTATTTATTTTATTTATTTTATTTATTTTATTTATTTTATTTATTTTATTTATTTTATTTATTTTATTTATTTTATTTATTTTATTTATTTTATTTATTTTATTTATTTTATTTATTTTATTTATTTTATTTATTTTATTTATTTTATTTATTTTATTTATTTTATTTATTTTATTTATTTTATTTATTTTATTTATTTTATTTATTTTATTTATTTTATTTATTTTATTTATTTTATTTATTTTATTTATTTTATTTATTTTATTTATTTTATTTATTTTATTTATTTTATTTATTTTATTTATTTTATTTATTTTATTTATTTTATTTATTTTATTTATTTTATTTATTTTATTTATTTTATTTATTTTATTTATTTTATTTATTTTATTTATTTTATTTATTTTATTTATTTTATTTATTTTATTTATTTTATTTATTTTATTTATTTTATTTATTTTATTTATTTTATTTATTTTATTTATTTTATTTATTTTATTTATTTTATTTATTTTATTTATTTTATTTATTTTATTTATTTTATTTATTTTATTTATTTTATTTATTTTATTTATTTTATTTATTTTATTTATTTTATTTATTTTATTTATTTTATTTATTTTATTTATTTTATTTATTTTATTTATTTTATTTATTTTATTTATTTTATTTATTTTATTTATTAAACTTATTTAATTTATTTATTTTAATTATTTTAGTTATAATATAATAATATTTATAATAAGAACACACCACACAAGTAGGTATAAAGATAAACAAAGAAAAGGCAAAAAAACTTGTTTGTGCTGGAGGCTTCATAGACCGCCCATGCCAACCTCGGTTATTCAATAATAAGTTGAATTTAAGTGTGCGTAAAGATTACAATCGTTTGATCTGGTCAAAAACCTCATAATGAGGTAACTGAATAGACTGGGTTTTTATTTCGGTTACCGGTAACAGAGGTTAACTCGATCTGATACGGTTACCGAATCAAAGTGTTACCTTATTAAGCGGTTACCGTTATGGTAGGGGTTTTTATAAACACCTCTAAAATAACCCTATGAAAAACCCCGGTTAAGGTAACCGGTTCCTGTCCCTGGCTCCAATAAGTACATAAAATTAGCTGTCTTCACAAGAAACAATTATAACAATTTATAACTCTAACTGTAATACTTAATATTTTTCTAATTTTGAATTGACGAGTAAAAGTCAAGCATTTAAAGATTGTATAATGACAAAAAACACTTCTACTTGGACATTCGAGTTAGTTAATAGCTCAAGAAAATAAAAAAAATCTGCGGAAATAATTCGTATAATTTTGAAAATTGGCACAGATACCTTGACCTTGTGGTGTCCAGATAACCATACTTAATGTCCTCGAGCTTAGCGGGTGTGCTGAGGGTGTAGGGGTGAGGGGGGGGGGGGGGGGGGGGGTGAAGGTCCCTTTTTTTAGTTTTTCGTAAATAACTCGTAAATGGTGGCCAATATAAAAAAAATCTTGTTAAACGTTAATAATCTACACAAAATTTTGTACAAAAAAGATTCAGTACACTTTTAGCAGGGATCAATATTTAAAAAGATAATAAAGAGAGAAAGTTAATTATATTGAATTCTAAGGTTCCTTGTTTTTATTTTTTCGTTAATAATTTGAAAAGTATGACTCATAGCAAAAAAAATCTTATACATAAATAATAAACATAAAATTTCCTACAAGAAACATGTAGGACACTTTTCGCTAGGATCAATATTAAAAAAAACCGGGCAAGTGCGAGTCGGACTCGCGCACGAAGGGCTCCGTACCATAATGCAAAAAAACGGTCACCCATCCAAGTACTGACCACGCCCGACGTTGCTTAACTTTGGTCAAAAATCACGTTTGCGGTATGGGAGCCCCACTTAAATCTTTATTTTATTCTGTTTTTAGTATTTGTTGTTATAGCGGCAACAGAAATACATCATCTGTGAAAATTTCAACTGTCTAGCTATCACGGTTCGTGAGATACAGCCTGGTGACAGACGGACGGACGGACGGACGGACGGATGGACGGACGGACGGACGGACGGACAGCGAAGTCTTAGTAATAGGGTCCCGTTTTACCCTTTGGGTACGGAACCCTAAAAAAAAAGGGACCTTAGAAGTGATTATAATTGAATTTCCCGCGTTAATATCTCTTTGAATATTGATCCTAGCAAAAAATTGTACTAAATCTTTCTTGTAGGCAATTTTATGCAGATTACTTATGTAATATAATATGTTTACCGTTTGTATGTAATAATAGTGTATGTGCACCGTTTAAGAGTTATTTACGAAAAACTAAAAAAAGGGTCCTTTAATATCAAATATCTCACTTCCGGTGAAGAATTCGATCAAGCAACCGGCAAATTCGGATTCAGCGGGGTCTAATTAGGTTAAAAAACCCGGTTGCCAAAAAGTAATACGATTTGCCAGTCGAAATCGATATTATGAAAAATATGACCAGTCTAAAATATTTGAATCCTGTATATCTATGTTTAAAAATTATTCAATTTGATTAATTTTATAGCCTTTTAAAATATGTTTACACAATTTATCAATCGTGACTGAATTCCGGATTGGTTAGATGGGTGTGTGCCTTTGCTGCCCAACTTGTTATAAAATGACAATATGACGGACGAATGTCTGAAATGTCACCGTATTTAAGAATTATTTTGCTTTTCTTCGTAAGCATGTTGAAAAACATTGTGTGTATAACATATTTGCATATTTATACTGTGATTACCTATTTTATGAAACGTCCGCTAAACTAGCATAGGTCCGACGCCGACAGTGGTCACGGGCGTACTGGCGTGAGGAATGGGCGCAAGGTATTGCCGCGTAGGGTGTAATTTAGTAAGCAAAATGTTGAATTCATCAAATGATGAATGAAAACATTAACGTTTCGATAAAAGGACAAGCAATAATGAAGATTTACTTAAAAGCTATCGACTGAAGTAAGTTTCATATACATTTTCGTCGTAGTACTAGATCTAACATAAGGAAATAAAGACAGTGTTAGGCATGTTTTCAACTTAAGATTCTATCGAGAAAATAATGAGCCGTCGTGTTTCTGACAAGCAATAACGTAGTTCAAGGACTGAAGTTATACATACTAGAAAATAATGCATGAAATCCTTGTAAAAGTCTGTAAATATGGTGACAAAAAAGCGCATTTTACTACACACCGCGCCTTAACACTAATCAATGTCTAAATCGGGACTTACCTACTGAACCGACGCATTTTCTATCCACTTGTCTGCTTTTTCACTAACTTCATGTCTATTGACATCGGCTATCATATTATCCAAATACTTACCTTTTTTTTGGTCAAGTGCTCCAAAACATATTTGAAAATTGTTTATGTCATAGGTACATGTACATGTCAAGCAAATGAATATGACAGTGAAACATGCTTATCGAACTAGCGAGCGAAGCGAAGCGAAGTTCTTACATTCGACTTGGATCACGCGGCTGGCTAGCGGCACGTCCCGGCATTTCGATGTTTTTAAGCTGAACTGTCAGAAGATAGTTTGATACTCAAGAACTTAAGTAAATTTGTTCTAATTTAAATGAAATTGGGTAAACGTGTAGTTGAGGGCATTATATTTTAGTCATTAAATTATGAGCAGGCTCGATTAAGGGATTATTGAGGTAGAAGAGCTTAGAAGGCCAAAAAGCTGTTGCATTTGACAGTAAATATTTCGGCTTAGCACAGATACAGTTTATTTTAATCTCTATGATTTCTATGATGACTTAAATCTAGGGGAGGGACAGTCGTATATAAAGCACTTTATTCGAAAAAATAGCGACATCTATATTACTTAACGCTAAACTATTTTTTTTAATATGGCTTCACTTTATTTCGTCAGAACGTCTTAAAGGTCTTGTATCTAAGGCATGGATCAAACAAACAAACATCTGTTAGAACAGATTATTTATGGCCATCGTTGCCATGGAGGCGATTGTCACAAAAAAACAACTTTGTAAATAAAACTCAAAATATTATAGCACCCCATTTATTGTCTGTACTACGACATAATTCAGATAAATAAAAATACTTTCAGTTTTACAATGTTAAAAGTTCACAGTTGCTGAGAACTTTATTACCAAAAAATTAAGAAAGATTATGGCGGGTAGATTCACAACCTGCTGCGTGTAATTGTGTTTCGTGGTCAATTGTGTGTTATTCCAGCCGTGTATGAGGTAATTTATTTACATCAACAGTCAATTTAAAAGTATCTAATCTGTTTTCGTGTATTAATAAATATCCTGAAGCCTTTCTTCAAAGTTTTTTACGCAACATACTTAGACGCTATTTATGCCTCTCCCCCCCTGATATTGACGTTGATATTTCTGGTTAAGAATTGCAGATGGCACTTCAAAATGGATGCAAAAAAATTCCACGAGAGGGCTCTCTTTGTCCTATATATTATACATACTACTCTTTGCTTAAATCTATTAGTCAAGGGCTCCACAGACCTTGCAATAAATACAGGCGATTTTTGATCCATTGCCACCTTATTGCCGCCTATAGTGCGACATGTAATAGTAGAAATTGAATAAAACTAACTCAAAAATGTCCATACTAAATTGTTGCCATGTGTAAGCATTTTACGTCAAAAATGTGACAGTTGCGTAGAAAGTGGTGCTCTCATTTATTTTCTACTATTTTATGTCGCACTATACGATACCTAAGTAGGTGCAACAAAGTCAATCGCTCTATAATAATTTTTGGTTAACTGCGAGTTCTCAGTTCGGGGCGAACTACTAGTTATCTCAATTCTTATTTGTCTGAATACTAACAAATATTATTTGGTTAGTAAACAAGTTGAATGGGGTTGTTTACGCAACTCTAAGCGGGTTCAGCGAAGTTTTATATTATAGACGAGGCCACGACCATGATTCTCATTCGAATTGTTTTTTGTTTCGTGAATGTGCTACGTATTCCTCCGTTTGTCAATGAGAATCCATTACTGTTATTTATTTGATGGGAATCGCATTACAAAAATTATTATAGGGAACGGCTTCGCTTCGGGAATTATTTAGGATTTTGAATGATGCGGAGAAAATAACTAATTTTTTTATGATGTAGGAGGCAAATGTTCAGACGAATATTGTCTAGAGCCGATCTACATTATTTAATACGTCGAGGTTGAGCATGCTCCTCGTCATGTACGCAGGATAAATTGGACCTACGTAGTTGACGAAAAAGGGTTGGAATAACTGACTTAAAAAGTCGTCAACATAATTTAAACTTGTATTAAACAAACTAATTTATTTTAATGAAAGTTGCTCCTTTCTATAAGTGCACCCACGAATTCAATTTAAGTTACTAAAACTTTATTGGACAAAACACAAAAAAAAGTTATAAATGGCGGACTAATTCCAGTAACAAAAATATTGACATCCATGTTCGTTGCATGGACATTCTGCGTTGAATTTTATATTTCTGTAACAAATAATAGTAGAGTCTGTGCGAAAAGAGAAGAGTAGTAGAATGTATGGGCTCCCTTACATTCCACGACTCTTCTCTTCTTCTTCACTTTTATTTTAATGGCGCGCCATGGCGGTCTGGCCAAACAAGTTGGCACAAAATTGCCAATGTCAAGAGTCACTTTATGCACAGACACTTTTCTTTTTCTGGACAGGTTCTACTAAGCGAAGGACAAGTCTCAGTGACAGTTTCCGGGGGAGTTTGATTTCCTTCTACCCACATTTATGTTCGGCTTTTCTCGATTATTTCCGTCCAATTTATTTTGAGCGTTTCCCATTCCTCACCCTTAGGGACAAATGGAAAGTTATGAATCTTTAAGTTACGTATATTGTGATTGATATGAGGAAGTTTACAAAACAATAAGGTACGGTAAACAAATGTCAGTGCAGCATTAATTTTTGTTTTGACTGACAAGTTAACTTTTTAGATTCGTTTGCGATGCGATAACGTTAATGTAGGTACCTATTGACAAAATGAGTGACGAAACGAGTGAATAATGACATGAGTGATACGTAAGTCCTGCGGCGTATTATTTTGTCACAGTGTCAGTGTAATACAGTTGAATCATATACCTTTAAACGAGCAATTCTTGTATATTTATTTATTTATATATATATTTCGATCTAGCTAGGTCTTAATTGTCTCTGGGAAAACGCGCATTTTTGAGTTTTTATATGTTTTCCTAGCAAAGCTTGGTCTCCAGGATATTATAATTAAAGCTAAATCGCGTATTCAGCTCTGTTTCAGAGCTCAATGTATTTGCATAGTGGGTTGGACAAATCAACACTGCTTTGGACGTTACGTTGAACGAAGGAAGCCTGTTATTCATTTATTCTTTATTCTTTAACTAAATACAAGTATAAGTTTACAGCTCTAGATATGCCAAAACACTTATACTCTTAATACATAGTCATAACTATCTCTAGGATCTTTATTTACCTTTACATATGTAGAGATTAAAAAAAAGGCCTGAACCTATACTAATTACATAGGTACTCGTAGAGTTAAAAAAAACTACTTTGTAAATCCTGATACTATACTAATTTACATAGTTTGAGTTTAAAAACATCCTGATATTATGCTGTAAGGACGGCCACTTGTCTGCGAATATGTCTGCGTTTTGGACTGTAGCTAAGAAGTTATTTAGTAGTTCTATTGCTCGGTACGTGGGTGGGATATGGAAAAAGGTTTCTGGCTCTACGTGCGCTTCGCCCTACTGCAGCTATGTAGTTGTCAGGTGTAAAAATACGCATACGCTCCAGAACGGATGGGTTGTCAATCTGATTTCTTAGTAGTAGACAGTAGTGTAAGGCAAGTGTTTGCTTACGCCTTAGCTCGAGAGACTCTAACCCTACCATTCCCAGGACAAAGGGAATTACCAATTTGCTATGGTTTTGATGTTGTTATGATACGACGTTGACACGACTCACAGTGCATCTCATGCACACTTGCATAAGCTCGAGCGATAAGTCTAATTACAAGATTTCCAGTGCATTTCAAAACAAATAGTTTAACAATCGGCGGTTGCTTTACGTACCGTGTTTTATGTACTGTGAGTTAAATGAGAGTGGAGACTTGTTTCTATCCGACTTATTTTCATTGTAATGTTGTTTAACGTATTGTATGTACTTATGAATGTAACTGTTATTGTAAACTAAAAACTAACATACACAAAAACTATTCACAAAATTCGCCCCGCGCTCCCCCAGATGCAAAGGAGCCCATCACGCTCACCACGTTGCCACGTCGAACCAAGGCCTTTGCATAAGGAATAGAATAGAAGAATCGGGGAAGTGCCATATATATGACGGAGAGGCAGCATGGGTGTTGTACACAGGATGGCGGGTGGGCGTAGTATATCGATGTATTACTTCACAGCTAAGTCAGTATGCTAACAGTGCATGAAATAAACTTTCGGACTTGTTAACCATACTAGTGCCTACTAAAATATCTAGTCGCTATTGGGATGTATTTGGATTGCACTCAAAATAAAAGGATCGCATAAAATCGTTCAAGTCTTTATTCAAGTCAAGCTAGGCCGGCTCCAACCGTACACCTCTGACCCGAGAAGATTTAATTCCTTCTCAATTGGAGAAAGGTATCCCAATATGGGACCGGCAACAAACTCGGCGGGACACATCTTTTCAAAACAACACTTCTCTTTATTTTACAAAGGTAAGCTTCTAATCACACGTAAGAAATCAAAATAACACTTGGAATAAAACACTTAGCTAAATGGTTAAAGAACGTTGGATTCTATAAGCTTTCAGAATAAGCTATAAGCTTCAGGTATAAGCCTTCAGGAATGTGGCGAATTAGGCACGAGATTGGCTAACGAGTACGTCCGATCTCTAGCGCGGCCCGATCCAGAAGAACTACCAGCGGCGGAGCCTCTCTGCTCCCGCCTCAGTCAAGTTGGCAAACCTGCTCGACCAGTCTACCAACATAACGACAAAAAATGCCAACTCGTGCCTACGCTCACCCAAGAGAAACCTCTTGACGTTCCAAAGCCTTCTACCTGTCATTTTAGTTCAACAACACGCCAATAGATGGCGTTACTCTCTACGCAACTTTAATTTAACAATGCGCCAATAGACGGCGTTACTCTCTACGCAACTTTATTTATTTCGTTACAACCAAATAATACGTAGCTCAACATTGCTAATCGATTTTGTACAGGCGTCTAAAATAATGAACTATAACGCTGCAATACGTCTTTCTGGTGTCAGGCTCCGACATATAGATAAGCTAGGGAGGGGTAAACGCGTCAGTAAGCGTGAAATTCCTCCTAGGGCTCCTTAGTTATGAATGAATTCTGAATTCCTCCATAACCTAATATGTAAAATATACACATAAATTGAATTACTAGATCTTTAAGACATATGTAATTTTACCCACACCCGCTATGTGGACAAATTGTAACAAAAAGATATACAATAAATATGTTTCTATATATTCTATTTGCATAAGGAACTGCACTGTTATTGTGAAGTGAATATTAATCATTCTAACTTCAATAAGTATGGTTATCTTACTTATAATTTGTTATATACCTACATAAAAAAATAACAATTAATTTTTATTGCACACTTCAATAAAATAAAACGTTTCATACAAATCATAAACTTAAAAGTATTAATATCGATGATGGCAATTCGTTGTAATATTTAATTATTATTTTTAATTCTCTTTGAATAATTATACCTACAGTAAAGGGCCATAAAGTTTGCACATCGGAATTTCGGCTTCGTAGAGCGTTGTCTCTTTCATTCTCGTTGCCTCCAATATTCTCTTTCTAAATACCGATGTGCAAACTTTATGGCCCTTTACGTAAGTTATTAAATTGTTTTAGTGATAACCGACTCAGTTAAAATTTAATTCAACTGTGAATTGATTATCAGTGTTAAACTCTTATGGCGTTATTCATAAACGCGTAACTGGCATGAATTAGCTATGAATCGTTTGTCTTTATCTGACATTTTGACTAATGTATTTGTAAGAAAGGGACAAAACATTTAATACATTTTCATCCAATTCCAATCCTTCATTTGCTTCTTCGAAAATATACTCTCAAAACAACAGTAAGTAATTACTTATTTTTAACATTTTCCGTCTCAATCTGAATTGTTCTCTAAATTGTGTTGTAAATGAAGGCAAGGTATCATCTCTAGCCCAAGGGGCCTCTTATGGCGGCCCTCAACCTGCTCCTCTATTCGTCTCTTATAGCAAGCGCGAGGGAGCGTTCATCTTCAGAACCATTGTAACTAGAACCACGATAACTGTATAAATTACATATATATATACATATGTATGTACTGGCGACCCGCCCGGCTTCGCACGGGTTAACAAATTATACACCTTCGTCAAAAATCACTCGAATGCATTTATGCTCGAATCTCGTGCGCAGAGTTTGCCTGAAATTTGAAACATATTGTTCATCTGCGAGTGGCCGTTGTTGCGCAAATGGAAGTAACAATTTTTCAACAATGAATTAAATTATCATCTAATTAGGTACTTTTCATTTTCAGGGCACAGGTTCATTACAAATTAATACGTAAGGAAAGAACAAAATCCGACATGAATTTTTTGACATAGGAACGTATTGTCCTTATTAATCCCGCATCCCGCCATAGGGCGGCCTATGTACTGTAATATATAAGAAATTCGCAACTCGTATCGATTTAAAATACTCCCTTTGGTCGTGTTTCAATTTATCGCCACTCGTTGCGAATTTCCTACTTTTGACACTTGTGTCGTAATGTACTAATTTCGTAACTTCGGATAATTCTAAGGTGCCATTAAGAACTTAGAATTTGTAAAGAACCCTCTCTAAGTTACCCCAACATTCATGAGGGGTGCTCGGGAGCAACTTTGTAACTTGAAAGTTTGACACCAAATAAGCTATATTGAAGTCTATATAGATACTATTTTAATCATACTTTTCTGACCAGCGTTTAAGGCGAAATATGTGTTGTAGCATTCTTTATTTGATTTTCTATCAAGAGAACTTTGTGTAACCAATTTAATTTATAATTATTTAGTAGATAATTTCAATAGAAAAAATTCACAGATTTCATGCCTCACACGACTATCGAGCACATTGGAAATGAATCTACGGAATTCGAAAAAATATTGTCGCTGAGCGACGAGAGAAAGTCTGGATAAGGAAAAAGTTCCAAAATAAAACTACAACGTTGAATGATAATTATTTTATTCTTAGACTAACACAAGTATCCTGGACATAACGCATGTGAACAACAAATTGCAAAATTTCCACACGCGTTTCGAAGTTTGAATAATTGTCGCCGTGGCGCATAAGTATAGGTACATATTTCATTTTTCGATTAATAAGCAGGATATATTAATGTTCAAAGTACAAGAAAATTATTAAACGGCAAATCCGTAGTCAACTCGAGAAGTGGTAGCCACATCGCCGTTATCGTCACTCGAGTCTTGATCGGCAGCGGCCTTCGAGCAACACGGAAGGGAGGTGGCATTCGCACTATTTCCCCTCTGCCGAGGTACAAGATTAGCGCGTCAATCTAATCTAGCGCGGGTAATAAAACTAGTTGCACTTGGATTTTTCACTAGACCGAGTCCAGACGCGCGCGGGAACACTGCTGCACAAAAATGCCTGTTTGCTCGGTTTTTTGTTATAAAAAGAGGTCGGGGACATCAAATTTACAAAAAGAAAGTGTTACATTTCAGATGTAATATTTTTTTTTTACATATCATACGTTTAATTACATTCAAACACAATTATTATATTTTAGTCTCATGTAATTGTTGGATTTATCGATTTTGCTCGCTCAGTACAAATTGCGGATCGGTCGAGCGACAAATCCGACTTCTCATCTCTCAGAATACAATAACATACTTCAACGAAAATGTGTTAGTGTGCGTGTTGTGACACTTGTCACTCGTCCGTACACAAAAAGAGATCGAGGTTTGCAAGATTTGTCTTTGACGTGTGTCATTTTCTATGTATTTGTGTCGTCATTACAGATTGGATTTTGTATGTAAGTGTGTGAGAAGTGCGACTGTGTGCACCTTTCCCCCCGCGAAAAATGGCAGAAAGATTTGTACGGTGAGATATCGCTTGGGCCCCTCCCTTCCGACGTGTCGGAAGCCGGTGTTGCTCGAAGGCAGCGGCCCATTTGATGCAAGATATGAAATTTTCTTGACAGCAGTTTGACGCGACGAGAGATGACCATAACAGCGTTTGTCTATGTTGCACCAAACCTGAGTTCCAATAGGTACTACCAGGGTTCAGAACCAGCTATCTTGGGTAATGCTCTACCATGTGATCATCATGACGAATCGGGTGTCCAAAACAGCGCGTGCCTATGTTGCACCAAACCTGAGTTCCGCTAGGTACAACCAGGGTTCAGCATCAGCTCTATCTTGGGTACTACTCTCCTAAGTGCTCATCAAGACGAGTCGGATGACCAAAACAGCGTGTGCCAATGTTGCAACAAACCTGAGTTCCTTTAGGTGCAGCCAGGGTTCAGCATCAGCTCTATATTGGGTACTACTCTCCTAAGTGCTCATCGAGACGAGTCCGATGACCAAAACAGCGTGTGCTTATGTTGTATTAAACCCGAGCTCCACTAGGTACTGCCAGGGTTCAGCATCAGCTATCTGCTAGCAGCCGCCAGCAACATGCTGAGGTGAGACCATTTCGTGACACTTTTTCTTTTTTATGTTTCTCTGTATATGTATGTGTGCCCGTCTCAAACAGGATAGATAGAGTTAGACCAAGAAAAATCTGCAGCGATTTTGAAAGCCCACGCAGTGCAAGTGTTATTCTGCCGTCATAATCCCGATAATTCACAACAAACACCGATAACGAACTCTGCGAAACATGAAGTAATAAATGTCATGTGAAAAATGTTGTTCTGACTTTTTGACTATTTTAAGGTTAGGCTACAGGGCAAACCCTTAACCCGATCGTCTTTGTTTTAGGCTCAAATTGTAGCTGACTAAATTGTCCAGAGCCGTTTTTCTCAAATTTTTGATATCATTCTTCGTTTCCAAATTATCGAGCACCAAAATCAAAAATTCGGAAAAAATTGAATTTTATTTTCACTATTTCGACCATAACTTTTTTCGTGAAAAAAAGGGGATCGCACTTTTTCGTGAAATCGGACTATACTGGAGCGAACGAAAAGACATTTCCAATGTCAAAATTCACAGATTTCGTGCCTCACACGACTATATAAAAAGTTACAAAATAAAACTACAACGTTGAATGATAATTATTTTATTCTTAGATTAACACAAGTATCCTGGACATAACGCATGTGAACAAACAAATTGCAAAATTTCCACACGCGTATCGAAGTTTGAATAATTGTCGCCGTGGCGCATAAGTATAGGTACATATTTAAATTTTCGATTAATAAGCAGGATATATTAATGTTCAAAGTACAAGAAAATTATTACACGGCAAATCCGTAGTCAACTCGAGAAGTGGTAGCCACATCGCCGTTATCGTCACTCGAGTCTTGATCGACAGCGGCCCATTTGCTGTAAGATATGAAATTTTCTTGACAGCAGTTTGACGCGACGAGAGATGACCATAACAGTGTTTGTCTATGTTGCACCAAACCTGAGTTCCAATAGGTACTACCAGGGTTCAGCATCAGCTCTATCTTGGGTACTACTCTCCTAAGTGCTCATCGAGACGAGTCCGATGACCAAAACAGCGTGTGCTTATGTTGTATAAAACCCGAGCTCCACTAGTTACTGCCAGGGTTCAGCATCAGCTATCTGCTAGCAGCCGCCAGCAACATGCAGGTGAGACCATTTCGTGGCACTTTTTCTTTTTTATGTTTCTCTGTATAAGTTTTTATTTTGTGTTTGTGCTCAACTACCTCTACCTCTACCTCTACCTCTACCTCTACCTCTACCTCTACCTCTACCTCTACCTCTACCTCTACCTCTACCTCTACCTCTACCTCTACCTCTACCTCTACCTCTACCTCTACCTCTACCTCTACCTCTACCTCTACCTCTACCTCTACCTCTACCTCTACCTCTACCTCTACCTCTACCTCTACCTCTACCTCTACCTCTACCTCTACCTCTACCTCTACCTCTACCTCTACCTCTACCTCTACCTCTACCTCTACCTCTACCTCTACCTCTACCTCTACCTCTACCTCTACCTCTACCTCTACCTCTACCTCTACCTCTACCTCTACCTCTACCTCTACCTCTACCTCTACCTCTACCTCTACCTCTACCTCTACCTCTACCTCTACCTCTACCTCTACCTCTACCTCTACCTCTACCTCTACCTCTACCTCTACCTCTACCTCTACCTCTACCTCTACCTCTACCTCTACCTCTACCTCTACCTCTACCTCTACCTCTACCTCTACCTCTACCTCTACCTCTACCTCTACCTCTACCTCTACCTCTACCTCTACCTCTACCTCTACCTCTACCTCTACCTCTACCTCTACCTCTACCTCTACCTCTACCTCTACCTCTACCTCTACCTCTACCTCTACCTCTACCTCTACCTCTACCTCTACCTCTACCTCTACCTCTACCTCTACCTCTACCTCTACCTCTACCTCTACCTCTACCTCTACCTCTACCTCTACCTCTACCTCTACCTCTACCTCTACCTCTACCTCTACCTCTACCTCTACCTCTACCTCTACC
Source organism: Cydia splendana (assembly GCF_910591565.1). NCBI lineage: Eukaryota > Metazoa > Arthropoda > Insecta > Lepidoptera > Tortricidae > Cydia > Cydia splendana. Next base: position 10,119,912 of record NC_085966.1, on the reverse strand, counting down.
TCTACCTCTACCTCTACCTCTACCTCTACCTCTACCTCTACCTCTACCTCTACCTCTACCTCTACCTCTACCTCTACCTCTACCTCTACCTCTACCTCTACCTCTACCTCTACCTCTACCTCTACCTCTACCTCTACCTCTACCTCTACCTCTACCTCTACCTCTACCTCTACCTCTACCTCTACCTCTACCTCTACCTCTACCTCTACCTCTACCTCTACCTCTACCTCTACCTCTACCTCTACCTCTACCTCTACCTCTACCTCTACCTCTACCTCTACCTCTACCTCTACCTCTACCTCTACCTCTACCTCTACCTCTACCTCTACCTCTACCTCTACCTCTACCTCTACCTCTACCTCTACCTCTACCTCTACCTCTACCTCTACCTCTACCTCTACCTCTACCTCTACCTCTACCTCTACCTCTACCTCTACCTCTACCTCTACCTCTACCTCTACCTCTACCTCTACCTCTACCTCTACCTCTACCTCTACCTCTACCTCTACCTCTACCTCTACCTCTACCTCTACCTCTACCTCTACCTCTACCTCTACCTCTACCTCTACCTCTACCTCTACCTCTACCTCTACCTCTACCTCTACCTCTACCTCTACCTCTACCTCTACCTCTACCTCTACCTCTACCTCTACCTCTACCTCTACCTCTACCTCTACCTCTACCTCTACCTCTACCTCTACCTCTACCTCTACCTCTACCTCTACCTCTACCTCTATTTCTACCTCTACTTCTACCTCTACCTCTACCTCTATTTCTATTTCCACCACCACAAGAATGCATAGATTGTCGAATAGTGCGTTATCTACGCCCGTCTCAAACAGGATAGATAGAGTTAGACCAAGAAAAATCTGCAGTGATTTTGATAGCCCACGCAGTGCAAGTGTTATTCTGCCGTCATAATCCCGATAATTCACAACAAACACCGATAACGAACTCTGCGAAACATGAAGTCATAAATGTCATGTGAAAAATGTCGTTCTGACTTTTTGACTATTTTAAGGTTAGGCTACAGGGCAAACCCTTAACCCGATCGTCTTTGTTTTAGGCTCAAATTGTAGCTGACTAAATTGTCCAGAGTCGTTTTTCTCAAATTTTTGATATCATTCTTCGTTTCCAAATTATCGAGCACCAAAATCAAAAATTCGGAAAAAATTGAATTTTATTTTCACTATTTCGACCATAACTTTTTTTGTTCTTGACTTTCTCGAATAATTATTTTTGCACCTTGCAGCTCTCGTGGTTATACGTCTTTTGAGCCTATTTTTTAATATCGTATCTTCACAACTTTCCGAGATATAAGGGGATCGCACTTTTTCGTGAAATCGGACCCTATACTGGAGCGAACGAAAAGACATTTCCAATGTCAAAAATCTAATCTAAAATTGGGACATTACTAAATGGTTAAAGTTAAACGACTCTCGCCTCAAGAGCATCCTAATCGTGTAAGAACTTTTGTTGCCGAAAGAATAAGAATATTCTTTCCATCACTTCAATTATTTGATGTATCTAAAAATAACGAAGCTTGTTGGATTTTCGCACCATTTTTGACTTGTTTATTTTATACATAATGAATTACGAAATCAAATCTGACAAGTATTCCATCATTCTTCGCGCGCATAAATTGGAATATATTTTAGCACGCATTAATGTTCAGGTTTATAAAAGAATATATTATGTATACAAATTCTAATTTTGTAACGCCTCTGTTACATAAAAGTCAAAACCTACATATAATAACTTATGGCGTTATTCATAAACGCGATATTGGCCTATTTATTAGCTATGAATCGTTTGTCTTTATCTGTCATTTTGACTTATGTATTTGTAAGAATGGGATAAAACATAATTTAACTAAATCAGGCTCGTAAAGTTTTATGAAATAATAATGACTACCTACTATTTCTGGTTGACTTTACCACTATAAGGTCAGTTGTCAGTTAGGTATAATGACTTAATTTTATTGTAATAGCGCGATTAGGCAAGGTAGGTTGTCAATTTTATTACATTCTTGTGAAACTGCCACAGCCTTATTTTATTAATGCCGGTCCAGATGACGCAAGCAGAGTCCTTCTCATTATAGTTAGGGAAGGCGGATAATCTGCCATATATCGTCTAGCGATAACTTAATGGACACTTATTTGCCCATTATTTGCAAATTATTACGCATACGGTATTCGCATTTTATGTCGGACGCCTCGGTCCGGCCCCGGCCCGGTTTAGCGTGAGTCATCCATGCTTATAACACTCGTAATAACTCTGTGTCAACCTAATAAAATCTTGCAATTTTCATCCACTTTAATGTGGTTGGGTTGATTTCGCACTAGGTTTATTTTGCCACGAGATGAGTAGATAGTGCTCTTGTTGATTTTCGAACGTCTTTTTTATATCCAAAACTGCATTAAGTACTTATTATACTTTGGCAAGTCAGCTTTGTCAGTAGAAAAGGCGGAGAATTTGAAAAACGTGGGAGCGATGATTCGCCTTTTATTGCCGACTTGGCTTGCCAGAGTATATTATCAATACAATGTCCCGATTTATTTTGTAGCGCTACGCCGTAGTGCGGTAAAGACAATATGAAGCGAACATCCTAGGCTGGACGACAATAATATTTACGATATTATGTCGTGATTGTTAAATGGATTAATGGGTCATGGATACCATTTGGTGACAATGATCTGAGCATGACTAATGGTTTATTTAATTGGTTTTACGGCATTGTACATATCATTTGCCTTGACGACTATGTACAGTAAAAAAAACCTGTAAAAATACAGTGAAATATTTATTTATAATTATGTAACTTTAACACCTTATAAAACAAAGTACCCCGTCGCGTCCGTCTGTCTGCATGTCTGTATGTTCGCCATAAACTCAAAAACTACTGAACGGATTTTCAGGCGGTGTCCGCCTACCTATCAATAGAGTGATTCTTGAAGAAGGTTTAATATTGTAAAATTTGCGAATCCGTGCGTAGCTAGAGTACCTTTAATTCATATGTAGCGATTTGAATTCAAAAATTCGAATACGTGAGTTGGTTAAACTGTATAATTTAAGGACTTACTTGCCTAAAGAAGACAGTCCTTAGTATAAACATTTATAGTTTCTAAAACACAAAGCGAATCCTATACGAGTATTTAAAATTAGAGAATATTATTCCTACTTACATATTCACTTATTTATTATAAAATCTCTCAAACAAGCTCACAAAATAAAATGCCTTCTAAATTCCGTGGCATGGAGATATTTGTCCGTATGCCGTAACGTAACGCGACAGACTCTGATGTTACGTCGATACATTATATGCCACTTATGTTACGCAGGCGGGATCTAAAAGCTTTTCCCATCTGTTACGTCTTTGTTCCATGATAAAGGACGACATCCTCTTATATGCATTTTACTAAAATGTATATAAGAGGATGTCGTTTTTAGCTTAAAAACTAAATAATATTGCTGCATTGGCCGATTAACCTCACTCATTTTGGAGAACAGATAAATGTGTGTGCTTGTGGTGCAGTCACATTAAAACTGGATTAGAATTAAATTTGTGTTGTTAAATAGTATCCCAAAGTATAAACAGGTTGAAATAAATAACCCGTATGCCGTAACGTAACGCGACAGACTCTGATGTTACGTCGATACATTAAATGCCACTTATGTTACGCAGGCGGGATCTAAAAGCTTTTCCCATCTGTTACGTCTTTGTTCCATGATAAAGGACGATCTCCTCTTATATGCATTTTACTAAAATGCATATAAGAGGATGTCGTTTTTAGCTTAAAAACTAAATAATATTGCTGCATTGGCCGTTTACACTGAGAAAAAAAACTAACAAAAACACACTTAGAATTACAAAAATAAAACTTAATCCGGGGACAAGGAGAGTCAACTAATAGGAACAAATTGACTTTTGCAATTTCCATTTAGTAGGAAATACAACTTCTATATTTGTAATTTGAAGTATGCTAGAGTAATTTCAGAAATTTGGTTTTGTTATTCCGAGAGGTGCTTTAGCAATATCGGAGGTGATGACGTCATGGGTGAAAACTAACCGTTTTGTAATTCTAAGCGTGCTTTAGCAATATCGGAGACGATGACGTCATAGGTTTTACTAAACTGTACTGCGATTCCAAGCTAGCTGTTGTTATTCTAGAGATAATGACGTCACAGGCAAAAACTAAACTGTTTGCAATTCCTCCGCGATTTCTCCGAGAGCATGTCGCGCGCGTGGTAGCTACCCGTCTCTATTTCTGTCTGTATGAATAAAAAAGCGTTTGGTAGTATATCTCTGTACTAAAGAGGCACTATAAAAGCCTGTCGAGATATTCTACCCATTCCTTTCTTATTCATACAGTCAGAAAGAGACTAGTATTTATTACGCGCGCAACATGCTCTCGCGGCGCACCTGTGCTAGGGAGATTGGAATTGCAAACAGTTTAGATTTACCTATGATGTCATTATCACTAGAATAACAACAGCTAGCTCGAAGTTGCAGAACAATATATTCCTGTAGACACCAACTACACAGTAGGTCGCGGGTTAATATGTCCATGGCCCACAATATATCCTAAATTTATTATGGCTGCTATTTAACTGATCACCAGATTTAGTAAAATTTAATACCAAAAAAATCTATTTTACCACCCTAAAATAATGAATGATCACCAAAATTATAACACCATTTTAATGTGAAATGATTACCAATTTTATTACACTTTACTATCCTTTTAAAGGAAATGACACCAAACTAATCATTATTAACCCAAAAATACTAAATGATTACCAAATTTCAAACCCCATTTTAATCTGAAATGATAACCAAAATTTTACATCTTGCTATCCTATTAAAGAAAATGACACCAAAATAATCATTGTAAACCCAAAAATAGTAAATGACCACCAAAACTAGAACTCCATTTTAATGTAAAATTATAACCAAATTTTTAAATCTTGATATCATATTAAAGCAAATGACTCCAAAATAATCATTGTAAACCCAAAAATAGTAAATGACCACCAAAATTTTAACCACATTTTAATAAAAAATGTGCAAATATTTAATATAATTATCGTTATCCTATTAAATTAATTAATCCACTTCGCCACCTTTTTCTAGTAGCATTTTATTTCTGTTACAGTCGCAGTTCTAACCTAACCTAACCCACTTTTCTAGTAGCATTTCGTTTCTGTAAGGGTCGCAGTTCAAACCTAACCTAACCTAACCCACTTTTCTAGTAGCATTTCTTTTCTGCAAGGGTCGCAGTTCAAACCTAACCTAACCCACTTTTCTAGTAGCATTTCGTTTCTGTGTGGGTCGCAGTTCAAACCTAACCTAGCCCACTTTTCTAGTAGCATTTTTTTCTGTAAGGGTCGCAGTTCAAACCTAACCTAACCCACTTTTCTAGTAGCATTTCTTTTCTGTAAGGGTCACAGTTCAAACCTAACCTAACCCACTTTTCTAGTAGCATTTCTTTTCTGCAAGGGTCGCAGTTCAAACCTAACCTAACCCAGTTTTCTAGTAGCATTTCTTTTCTGTAAGGGTCGCATTTCAAACCTAACCTATCCCACTTTTCTAGTAGCATTTCTTTTCTGTAAGGGTCGCAGTTCAAACCTAACCTAACCCACTTTTCTAGTAGCATTTCTTTTCTGTAAGGGTCGCAGTTCAAACCTAACCTAACCCATTTTTCTAGTAGCATTTGGTTTCTGTAACGGTCACAGTTCAAACCTAACCTAACCCACTTTTCTGATAGCAGTTTGGTTCTGTATGGGGCGCAGTTCAAACCTAACCTAACCCACTTTTCTAGTAGCATTTCGTTTCTAGAAGAATGATTATTTTGGAGTCATTTGCTTTAATAGGATAGCAAACCTAACCCACTTTTCTATTGGCATTTCGTTTCTGTATGAGTCGCAGTTCAGACCTAACCTAACCCACTTTTCTAGTAGCATTTCGTGTATGGGTAGCAGTTGAAACTTAACCTAGCCCACTTTTTTAGTAGCATTTCGGTTCTGTGAGGATCGCAGTTCTAACCTAACCTAACCCACTTTTATAGTAGCATTTTGTTTCTGTAAAGGTCGCAGTTCAAACCTAACCTGACCTACTTTTCTAGTACCATTTCGTTTCTGTAAGGGTCGCAGTGCTAACCTAACTGATAGCAGTTTGACTTACTTTTCTAGTAGCATAACGAAATGCTACTAGAAAAGTAGATTAGGTAAGGTAGGTATGCGGTGCGGGGTACGGGGGGTTGAGCGGGAGGGGCTAGTAATTTTGGCATCAGTTTACTTTATTTGGTAATATGTATAAATTTTTTGGTAATCATAGTGGTTTATTTAGGTGAAAATATCGCATTAATTTGGTCTTCAAGATTTGGTGATCATTAATGATTTTTGGTGATCATTCAATATATTTGGTATTTGAATACAATTTGAAGTGCAGTCGTAATTAAAATGGTGGTACTTTTGTATTTTTAGGTCTTATTTTTTTGGTGTTCAGTAATTTTTTTTGATAAGCATGATTTTTTTATTTAGGGTACCAAAGTATTTTTTGGTGGTCATTATATTTGTAGCCATTTATTATTTAACTTAAGTATGTTTTAAACAAAGAAGACACGAGACACGCCCGCCCGACATCCGACACAATACTAACTCTAACCAAATGAACGTAGCAAGTAGTAAATTTTACTAAAATCACTAACATTCGTTTCGCTGTGTTGGTATTACAAAACTCGTTTAGTGATTGGTACAACAATGAACATAAACACAACAAGTCTATCTACTAAATACCAGTAAACTTTGTAATGTCGCTATAGTAACAACTGAATTGTTATTTTAAATGGGGTAATGTTATTCCCGCGAACTCGTTTTTTAGATATTACAAAACTATGTAAGTGAGACATTTACTAAAATCATAACTTGAAATCACAGATGCTTTTTTCCAAAAATCACAAACTTTACTAGTAAAAATCGGAGAATTTTAGTAGTAATAAAAATGGATTGTAACAAATACTGAACTTTGTTTAATGCTCCATTTACTAAAGTCTGTTTGCTGAAATTAGATTTAGTATTACTGAGCTGTTTGTAGAAATAAATAAATTTTACAGAAATAGTGAAACTTCCATGATTACTACTAAAACTTCATTTTTTCCCCCGGTACAGAACTGTTTATTAATTCCTGGTGATGATTTTTCTCTCAGTGTAACCTCACTCATTTTGGAGAACAGATAAATGTGCGTGCTTGTGGCGCAATCACATTAAAACTGGATTAGAATTGAATTTGTGTTGTTAAATAGTATCCCAAAGTATAAATAGGTTGAAATAAATAAGGCGAAAAATGTATAGATATCTTTGACGTCGACTGTACCTACCGAGTCATCCGCTGCCCACAAATTGCGACGTTGTTTCCAAATGTGTTACTTAATACTTTACGAGGAGAAAGGGGAAATGGATAATGATGTTTTTGTTGACTTTGCACAAACGGATCTTGCGGAAAAATGCCATTAGGATAACTGACACAGTTCACACAATGTCTGAGTATGATCATCTAGGCCTGCGTTGTGTTTAATAATGAAGGTAAAATATTGATCAGCAACAGTGCTAGTGCGTCGCGCTTACTGATGTCGTGTCAACGCATACGATATGGGGCATACCGATACGTCAAATTTCCATTTGAGAAGGGACCTTCTGGCCTAAATCATTAGGGGCCGCCGCAACAGTTTCTGACACATTCTGTATTTCCTGGCCTGTCATGTGAAACTGGCGTGCTAGCGGCTACATGCTACATACCTATTAGGGTGATTCACTTTTGTATGGAGAAAAAAAAGTTGTAATATTTTTCCTGACTTTGCTCACCAATGGAGTCTCCCCACACTAAAAACTATCTATTTAAATTTTCAAAAGAATCGAATAACGTTTAGAGGTTGCACAAGTTGAAAAGTTAGAGTGAGATCCCCATACATTGCGTGAAAATTAACTATGTTCTAAAATGACAAAATATAATGATCTAATACTAAAATCGAATGAGAAAACTGAATTTTGCGTCCAAAACACGATAAAAGCACTTTTCCTTTGGAAACAGGTGGAAAAACTGGAAAATCTTAATTAGAACATTTATCGAGTAACCAAAATCCAAGTTTACTACTAATTTTACAATTTATTTATATGTAGAAGGTTCAGTATCACACTACTCTCCGCTTTGATGGTAGCCGCTTAAACCATTTTCTACCCTCCGATGTAGAGTCGTTGGTTATTTGAAAAATCTTTGTTGAAGTTGTGCAACCTCTAAATGTTGACCGATTTTAATTTTTTTTAACGTATAATATTTTCTTATCAGTTAGAACAAGAATTCGAGCAAAGTCAGATGAAAATCGAAAAAATGAAACACCCTAATACCTATTCGTAAAATTGGAAAGTTATGAAAGGGTTGGCTTCGAAAGTTATACAATACTTACTCTCGTATACCCGTATACGAGTGAGGCACTCCGACCAAATACTTTATCATGAATAGATACGAGATACGACTACGAGTATATAACGTATTGACAATAAGACAGCCTGTCAGATAATATAAAAAAAAAAATATTTTTGCCAACCAATAATTACAAGATTGGGTCATGACTTTTTTTTAAATATGTGTTAATCTCATTCAGCGCTGCATTTACGGACGCACTTTTTCCCCAATACTATTATTCGTAATTCCTTTGTCTTTAGTAAGGTACGGTTCTGATTCCTCAGACTCCACTTGGTCCGGTTTTATAAAATAAATGACAATGACTATGTTCGGAAAAATCAAGACGCCAAACAGCTCATTCACGAAAAAGCATTTTCCATCATTCTGGCATCAGTCAAAACTGGAATAAGACTTATGACTGAACTGACGCCAGAATTAGCGTGTAACCGAAGTCTAAACGGTAGATATTGCTTACTAATTATGTGTAGGTACCGCGCATTATGCCTTTCGTTATTCCGGCGATCAATTTGCGTCTCATTTTCACGGTTAATAACCTATCGCCAGTATAATGCTCTCAATAAAATATACTTATCATTATCATCTCCTCTCTCGTTCCACGCAAAATAGTTATTTCGTGAAAGGCCATCAATCAAAGCCTCCACAACGCCGGATATTGACAATCGGCATACGTAAACAGAGTTTTTGTGCTATCAGCCATCAGTGCATCAATAATTCAAAGGCTATCAATTTTATTGATGTGTTTCACATAATAGGTTTGACAAACAATAGTAATCGTATGCCTAATGATACTTTTGAACTTATTTATTTAAATGTATGTAGTTATCGGGTAAACAGTAGGTACCTACGTAAATGTAACCAGTCCAGTATACCTAATAGTTAAATTGTAGTAATGTCGCTTCGTCATGCACCATCCCCCATGATCGACCGAGAAAGCCGAGAAGTCTAACAAAGTCTAACAAAGTACCTAGACTTACTTGGCTTACGAGAAAACTGCCATGTGGGATGTTGATTCGACTATCATTGTCCCGATAGTCGTTGCAGCGAACAGTCTCATAGCGAGGAGACTCGATCCACACCTTGAGAGACTCGCTAAGTGGCTGGATCAAGGGTCAGATACAGACACCGATAGTCTTGGGCACGGCGCGGATAGTCCGTCGATTCCTTTCTCTGCGGCCACCACTGGCAGCTTGGGTCCTGCTCTGCTGCTGGCGGCAACCTAGGTTAGGTTTATATTTTGTATGCGTATTTAACAACGATTGTATTTTGGCGACAAATATGAATATTCGTTTCTGCACAACCACATACCTAAATGAATTCTCGTCTTCACATATCACACATATACCTGTCGTCTCCATTTTATCGTGGGCAGAAATACGCTTAGGTAGGTATTCATAAATAACAACTAGTACCTAACTTCTTTCTGATATTATGATATATTTCTTTCAATATACTTAATAATATTATAAAATAGGCTGATTATTTATGATGAAAGTGATTTCTCAAGTTAAGGAAGACTCACGCTAGACCGGGCCGTGCCTGCGCCGAGGCGTCCGACATGTCATTTTCTATGACGATTGATCGGTGATCACCTAATAGTGCTTTCCATAGAAAACGAAGCGCCGGAAGCCGGTCTAGCGTGAGTCATCCTTTACTCGTAATACACCGTAATCAACTGAACGTTAACTTCGTACATTGAAATTTCACTAACCCTTCCGGGCATCCATTTGTACATCTAACCCACATCTCGAACAGTAAATCTACACAAGACAGATATAGGAGGCACGGAGGGATCTTCCACGTTAATATTAAATGTAAATAGTTGAGTGGACGAGGTTTGCTTGCAGGAAACGGCCGTTCGTGCTTTTATTTTGTTCGAAACTGGGATTGAATTCATTGTTTACTGACGTAAATCCACAGGGATTTAGAAAAGCTTGAAATGCGCTTTATGTTCACAATGATGGTAGATTTGTCAAGGAAAGTTCAATAAAAATGCCTAAAAAACAATTGTCTTTTAGGGTTCCATACCCAAAGGGTAAAAAAGGGACCCTATTACTAAGACTCTGCTGTCCATCTGACGGTCTGTCCGTCTGTCTGTCACCAGGCTGTATCTCATGAACCGTGATAGCTAGGCAGTTGAAATTTTCACAGATGATGTATTTCTGTTGCCGCTATAACATCAAATACTAAAAACAGAATATAATAAATAAGTGGGGCTCCCATACAACAAACGTTTTTTTTTTGGCTTTTTTGCGTAATGGTACGGAACCCTCAGTGCGCGAGTCCGACTCGCACTTGGCCCATTTTTTGTATAAATTTACTTACCGAACACCATAGCCGACAGGCTGAGTCTCAAGGGAGTGTCACCTATCGAAAAAGTATCATAGATTGCATTAAAAGGGGTAAGTAATATAAGACATAAGAACTTATACTCTAATATTCATATTATATACGCTCATATTGTATAAGTTTGTTTTGTATACCGTTCAAGGTGTATAACGAACGTTAGATATAACATCAAAATATCTATTTTTGTTAAGTATAAGGTTATTAAAGTATAATATCATTGTATATAACGATCATTATGTATAACGTTCATAATATCTCAGATTTATAATGTATATTACTCAATACATCTAACACCAAAATGCATAATGCTCGTATAGAATAACCTAACCTACTTTTCTGGCAGCAGTTTGTTTTCTGAAGGGGTCGCAGTTCTAACCTAACCTAACCTACTTTTCTGGCAACAGTTTGTTTTCTGTAGGGATCGCAGTTCTAACCTAACCTAACCTACTTTTCTGTCAGCAGTTTGTTTCCTGTAGGGGTCGCAGTTCTAACCTAACCTAACCTACTTTTCTGGCAGCAGTTTGTTTTCTGTAGGGGTCGCAGTTCTAACCTAACCTAACCTACTTTTCTGGCAGCAGTTTGTTTTCTGTAGAGGTCGCAGTTCTAACCTAACCTAACCTACTTTTCTGGCAACAGCTTGTTTTGTATAGGGGTAGCAGTTATAACCTATTTAGTATATCATACGCTATTATATTTTATAATCATTATACTAAAAGATAGTATATACTATGATCGATATACGTTATGTATGTTATATAAACTGAATTTATAGTATTTGAGTGTTATATAAAAAATCATTATACAAAATGAGTATTATGTTAAATGACCGTTATTCCTAATAAAAATATTGATTTTGATGTTATAGCAAACGTTCATTATATCTTGTGAACGTTATTAATATGAAATTATATATTATGTAGTTATATCTCGTGGGACGCACCCCATTAAAAGGCACCATCGTGTACCGCACCATAATAAGGAAATAAACAGTTTCCCATCTATCCATGACTGAAAAAAAGAGAAAGGTACTTACTTCTATTCCAGGTATTATTATGCCTTCGTCTATCGTTGGACATATGCTGAGCCTCTTATGCCCAGCGGTGGAACTTAGCATTAGCACTGATGAGTGAAAAAAGTGGTTCTCATCTTTGACATTCAACATCTAGAAAGGACACGATATAGGTAAACAGAAATATCCTTACATTAAATCTAATCTTTTATAAAATTGTTGATGTTATTATTTTTGCTTGTATGTAAATTCAATGATGACGTGTAAAAGTGCCCTTTACGGCTACCACCAGTTTTGACGTTGACATAACGCTCACGTCTACGTAATTTACTTACTGTACATCTCGCTTGCACTAATATGCCAGTACGGCTACCACCAGTTTTGACATTGACATAACGCTCACGTTTACGTAACTTACTTTCTATGCATCTCGCTCGTACTCGCATATGCGAGCAATAGTGCAAGCGATATGTACAGAAAGTAAATTACGTAGACGTGAGCGTTATGTCAATGTAAAAACTGATGGTAGAGGCTCAGTACGAGCAAGATGCATAGAAAGTAAGTTACGTAAACGTGAGCGTTATGTCAATGTCAAAACTGGTGGTAGCCGTACTGGTGGCCTATTTGCTGAATAAATGTTGATGTTTGATGATGTTTGGGGTCTACATTTGGCAGTAAAAAAGCCTGGGAGTTTTTATGCCTGGACTAAATCTGAATCGTAACGAGCCGATGAGACGGTTGTAAAGTGGATTATATGGATCATTTCCGTCGGCCATTACCCCAGCTTGTTAAACTATAGGCACCGAAATTTAGTCACGAACTCAAACAAACGGTCTTACAATGACGTTCTAGAGCTACTTCGGGAACTGGATAGACCGATATTGTGTTATGTTAAGGCTCTCTTGTTATATAACTACTATTACATATATGCAGAGTATGTACGGTGTCAAACAAAGACTTCACGTTCGTTAATATTTTATTTACATTTTTATTAATTAAACAAACAAAAAAGGAAATAACACAAATGTTAAACCGAAAATAAAAAGCAACAGAAAAATTAAAAGATAACCTGTTGTTATCTTTCTTTGGACACTATAATGTAAGTTATTATGCAAAGTACCTAAAGTAAACACTACACGGTTAATTTGTATGCTTAAAGGATGACTCACGCCAGACTGGGCCGGGGCCGGGCCGGAGCTTCAGGCGCTTCTTTTTCTATGGAAAGCACCACGTGATCACCGATCAGCCGTCATAGAAAATGACATCAGACTCGTAGGCTCGGGCTCGGCTCGGTCTAGCGTTTTTTGACCGCCATTCATTAAAAAGTTTCTAGCAACAACGTCGAGCAAATAACCCCAGCTTAACATTTTTGAGTCTCTCAGTTAGTTCCAAGTTCGGCAGCGTTCACCCGCATAGTTTGCCTTTGGTTGCTACTTTAAATACCAACTTGTGGCATGAATGTTGGATGCGCAACAAATCTTGTCAGAGACAAGTAAAATGTAAAGGTGTTGAAGTGCCATACTACGAGTATTTAAATGGTGTGGTGTACCCTACCTTTCATGTTTGCCTCTTAGTCTTAGGGAGTTCACACGCAAAAATAAAATCATATTATTATCATGATCTTTGGCAACTGTCTCAATTAGTGATGTGCCGTTCATATGAAGGGAAAGTAGGGGAATTTTGAAATGGCGCATAGATATTGTTACATATGCTACTGTATGCATGTACTTATAATAAGGTATCATTGCGAATAAATGTCAGTGCGTATCTGAGCAGCCTTCGTTTCACTCGTCCCGTTCCGATATCTAACAGTGGCGACGAGGATGGGATTTTATATCGCAAAATAATTTAGAATTAGTACAGGTTAATTTCTGTGAACAATCAACTAACTTTATGGATGAGTTGCATTCAAAATTTCCATCGGTTTTCTCAGACAAGCTGGGAACGTTTAATAAATATAAAGTAAAACTCAAATTAATGAATGATCATCAACCTGTTTTTTTTAAAGCGCGACCAGTGGCTTTTGCTTTACGCGATAAGATTGATAAGGAGTTGGACCGGCTGGTTAGCGTAGGCATATTAAAACCGGTTGAACATTCGTTATATGCATCCCCCATTGTGCCCGTGTTGAAGCGAGACGGGTCGCTGCGCCTGTGTGCGGACTACTCAGTGTCTATCAACAAACAGTTAATAGTGGAACAATACCCGTTGCCCGTCACCACGGGGACTTCGCCTGCCCAGATCGTATTCGGTCGCAAACTTCGTTCGCGCTGGGACTTGTTATATTCCCCGGCACTATCGCCGTCCTCGTCCCACACTCATGTTAAAACAGTGGAACGTAAACAGTGTTCACAGAGTAAATCCTATGGTGGGAAAAAACGGCCTGTTTTTAAACCTGGTGATTATGTAATGTATAAAAAAAATTATGGCAACAAAAAATTTACTTGGAATAAAGGTATAATAGTAAAACAGATAGGTAGAACTATACACTTAGTTAAGGATCATGTTACGTTAGTACAAGTAAAAAAACATGTAAATCAACTAGTACCGATTAAAGGAGTGGACGTCAACAGATTCCGTTACCCCAGTTATCAAAGTTTAGATGAAACAGAAGGACCCTCTGTCAACGACTGTTGTGCTACCAACGAGATCGAGTCCTCCTCACCAGTGGCCACCGGCAGTCATGAGCCCGTCTCGTCTTCGCCAGCTGAAAGGGGAGAGGAAGATGGTACCTCGGACGGGTCCACCCAGGTCGCTACTTCAGGCGGAGAAGCTGAGGAATTCTTTGAGGCCTCTGATGACAATGTTCTGTCACAGCAGGCAGCTAACCCCGCTGACCAGAGTTCAAGGGGCGGGTTGTCAGGCATGTTGTTACGTCCACTTCCCCGAACAAATTATAAACCTTTTTATTGTATGAAATATACGAAACTGTAACTTAGGTTAAGAAGCTTACTCTCCATTAAAAACGGGGAGAAATGTTACATATGCTACTGTATGCATGTACTTATAATAAGGTATCATTGCGAATAAATGTCAGTGCGTATCTGAGCAGCCTTCGTTTCACTCGTCCCGTTCCGATATCTAACAGATATACTATTTTATTATCAGAAATTCAGTCAACACTTACCATCTTAAACTGTTTTTAAAACATTATATACTGTATCTCACCCGCCTACGAAAATTCGCTATACTCCCGGGAAATTTCCCATTCTTCCTGGGAAATTTCCCATAGTTGCTGGGAATGATTTCTCGGCCAAAATATTTTTTTTTTTACAATAATACGCCATTATTCAACAAAATCGATACAAATCATCACAGTTTAATCAGGGTCAAAATAAGTTAGGTACTAATAAGAATAGTGGAGTTCCGTAAGCTTTTTACCCAGAAATTCTTCTACATACGAGTGTTAAGGACGGGTTCTTATGAATGTTTTTGCATTACATTATCAAGATATCTAATAAAAAAATTCTGTAGCCATAATTTTTTGGACATTAAAAAAAAATTATAAGTATCTATTTTGTATGGAGAAAATTTCGAAATGATCTGACTTCGCATTCAGGTACATCGGGGGCTTAAAGTGATGCCATATATTTTTTTGAAACATCCAAAGTGTCGAATGTTGTAAGTAAATGCACTTTCCAAGTTTTTTTTTTGGGAAGCCACTTTGCATTTTACGGTTTTTGGCTACTTTATTTTACTAAACGCAGTTACTTGTAGTTATAGCTAGCTTTAATTAAAATTGTAATAACTTAATCTGTTTCAATATTCCCCTGTTTGGGAAATTTTCCCGGGAACACCGGGAAATTTCCCAGGAATTTCCCATATGGGAATATTCCTCGTTCCCGGGAAATTCCCACGGCACATCACTAGTCTCAATTAAGTATACATACACTGGATGCTAAGTTGCCACTAGCTACAATGATGACTTAATGATGATGAGGCACGCGGCTTTATATCTCACTCATACGGTTGCTGTAGTTTTACCTAGGTAAATTTGTTTTTCACAAAAAGCTGATCGGTCGATATCTGTATGAATTAATAGTAGATTGTATAACAAGGGCATAAAGTGACCCATTTTTACCCGAGGCAATTTTTTGGTCTGAGCGAAGCGAAGACCAAAATAGTAGACACTCTGCTTTTCACTTCGATTGCGAGGAAAATAAATTATATTTTTCACGGCAATTTACACCACGAAATTGTCGTAAAGCGAAAGAACATAATATGTACATAACCAATTCCCGCCAACTAACTTTTTAATTTTTTTTTAAATTTTCTACATGTGATCAGAGTTTCAGACGCTTGGTTTTCTACCAAGTCAAACATTTCGGAGCATGTTTTTGAACGATAATCGTCTCCTATTTTATGTGATTTACTAAATTTAATGACAGAAAATACGGATTTCTAATAAATTGTAGCAAAAATAAAATAATGTAACAAGTTTTGTCATCTACACAATTTTATTGCTCAGTAAAATTGTGCAATATGTTTTAACTGTTTGGCTGTTGAGATCGATTACCTTAGTCTTAGAAGAAAATTTTACTTTTATGCTCTAGAGCATAAAATGCGATTTTATGTCGTCTACGCACGAGAAGTGAGCATGAGAAGTGAAAATTAAATTATCTTATATGTGATCAATGACAGCAAGTAAGGTGACATCCGGCCTTTCCAGGTCGGCAGCCTTTATTATGCTCCCCTAAACTTCCATCCATTCCAGAAATTGAGAATCTTACTATATTTATTTTACGTTACCTATTATCTAGTGACGTCTATTTTAACATCCTCCGAAAGTATATTAAATGATAGCTGTGATTTCTACATTTGTGAAAATTCTACATATGAAGTCTTATAGCGACACTTTGTGTGTATATACCTGCCTAATACCTACTGATGTTCTCTTAGTCGTTACACTTTTTAGCAGTGGTCATGAACTCCATGATGATGTACGAGTACATGGTTGGTCTCTGCCCCTCGTTTCTCTTTACTTGGAAGCCGTTTTAGAAATTTATCCCTATTGAACTTTGACATTATTTATTCTATATTTGTCTCTGAATCTTACCAAGTTTTCCCTATCGACTAATTAGCCGACTCTTGCTCACGAAACTGATCTCGGAAAGCGAAACTTCCTACATTTATTATTTAACGCCTCTCCTGGAGAATGTTATTGCCTGGCCGATTGATTCCTGAGCCGTTGTTTGAACCTTAGATTGGATCGTGAAATTATAAGGATTTTCACTGATTACTTTGGGAGGTTTGCTTAAAATATAGGTAAAACTGGCAGATATTTTGGATGATCGAAGTTTAATATAAAGTGAAGAGCAAAGGAAAGGGATTAATGCCAGAGCAGAAATTGAGCAGAATTTATACCTAATGTTTATTTACAAAGTATTTTATGTGCGTGTTTATCTTCTAAACCAGCGGTCGGCAACCTTTTAGCAGCCAAGGACCACATAGTAGTTAACGGAGGTGACGCGGGCCGTACTTTGTTAATATTTATGACTTTATGAGACATTGTCGTTTGCCACTATTACATAAAAAATAGCCAAGGCGGCACTCGGGCCTCAAGTGACAGTTTCACGAGCCGCATGCGGCCCGCGGGCCGCAGGTTGCCGGCCGCTGTTCTAAACGAACACCTTCACCTTTAAACAAAAAGCATCCGTATTGTATTAAGTGGACACCAACCTATATTTAATAAAATTGTGCTTGCATGATGTCTCTGAAAGCTTAGCGTCTCGTTGTGGAACCTTCTCAAAAAATTTTGTTTATAACATTAAACTCAAAAGGTTAATTTGATTGATGCATTTATACCGCACCGTGTTCGTTCCAAGAAAAATTACGTTTCATTATAAATATTATAATTTAAAACGAGCGCACATAAGGACAAAGGATAATATTTTCGGCAAAATGTTTACAAATTAAAAATCCTACCGCGCGCCCGATTCAAACTTTAAATACTTCAACTTGATTTGATATTTATTACTTGCAAAGAAACTCGCTCATACTTATCGGTGCACTCTAGATGGTCTGCGAGCAATTAACAAATCATTACCAATCATATTAAGTTGGATTTTTGAAGCTTTAAAGCGGCTCACACAGATGTATCAGATGTATGCATGGTACCTACACACGTATCGCCGGGTCAGGCAAATCGTCGTTTTTCGGAAAACGACCGCTTCCAATCTGCTCTAAAACAAACGAAGGCATGTGACGTGTGGTGTGTGCGCTAAAACAAATGAACGACACGTGACAGTATGTGTGGAAACGTCAGCCGGAGCTGGGTTGCTTTCTTGCTATTGCTATTGCTTGTCGATTATATGCATCAGCAAATTTCTCTAGTTTTAGAAATATCCATTTTTAAATTCCGTAAATTACAACAATACAATTTAGTCCGACTTGACACCAGAAAAACCCCAGTCTTCGCGTTAATTGGTAAATAAACTCCATTAAGTATGTGCGCGTTGCCAACCCTTTCCAAATCCGTATAATGATAGTCTTTTTTTCAAGAAAAGTATAGACTTTATAAAATAATATCTTGCGTAAAACTATTTCTGTAGTCTTTCGCTTTTTCTAGGTAGGCAATCAGAATATAAGACTTTCCGTGGCAGCCACCTAACCTTTATCTCCGGTTATCGTCGTACGTCACGTTATAGGTTCCATAGAAATGTTGCTACCTCCTTCCTGCATATCGTGACAGCGTTCCGCATTCAACTGTAGATCAAGAGACCTATAAAACAATAGTTCAATTTAATCGTACAAAGGTGTTTTAGGGGCTGTCCCAAACGCTGTCAAATACAGACAACACCAAAATGTTGGAATAATTTTCTATCACCACAATCCGGTTTAGACCCACCAAATATTAAATCATTAATTTTATCTTAATATTCTATGATACTACATGTTAGAAATAATGGCCCGCGAGTTATTTCTTCGTCCTTTAATATTAACAAAGCGGGTGCCACATGTACCTACATGTGACATCAAAAGAAAAAGTCATGTGTGGAAATGTATCGAACATCAAACGCTAACGTGGATACAGGCACGTATTGCCACATAGGTATGCTTGTACAGGCTCGTAGTGGATAACAGATTCTCATTCGTATGGAGAGCTTTGTGGGAATAATATAGGGTTAGTAGGTACAACAAAACTAAAAATTACTTTTTAGTGACAAAACTTTCATTATTCTAAAATAAAGAACATGAAAAAATCTAGATAGGTATTCTAAATGCGCCACTTCTGAACATCTACATCTGCCACATGTAGATTATTCGAGTACTATGAGTAATGGTGCATCCATATTACCTGCCAACGCTCTCAGGATACTGCCATTGCCACTCGAGTCTTCGCATTAGTGACGGCTGGTCTGATACGTATAATTACGAAAAAGTCACATGGCCAAGCGTTGCAAACATTTCGGACGCACTACAATGACGTGAATTTATAAGACTAACGTTAAACTCGACTGTATAAACATTCAATATCGGTACTTGTGGAGATCGAGCATGGGAGACAAATGAGACGTAAGTATTAATTAAAACAATATCCATAAATTGACATTAAATCGTCTATTGGGTATTATCGGATACCTTGTAGCCTTATAAACAGTAGAAAGAAATAATAATGGGGACAATATTGCTATTTTGTCTTACTTTTGACCAATCGGTCACGACTTAATTTAATAGCTTCTACAAACAAAATGAAAAAAAAATGTAGACCCGTTTTTACAACTATGTCTCTTAATTTTAATTATGTGATAATTAACATACGTGAAATTAAATACACCACCTCGTTTAGCACAGAACAATCCACTGCGTATTTTTATGGTGATAAGCTGATAAGAATCAAGATGACGAAAATGTAAAATCTTTGTAACCTCCGAAACTAGAAATATAACTTTAGCTACGATGCCATTACTACGTATTCGTCTACAACAAACACGGTTCATCCACTAAAAGCGGCTCCTAGGTACCTTGCATCGCATTTTGTGCAATGTAAATTTCGCGAGCCCATTTACTCCGTGTGCACCATGTGTCACCTGTTACAGCGCTCTCATTTCGCTGCAAGTAGTCATTTCCATGCAAATTACATTCGCGCAATTACTTTTCCGGCTAGTGTTTGTTGTTTCTCAGTACAGTTTCGGAGGTACGAAAAATCAGTAATGAAAAAGAGCTTTTTAGGATGACACGTTAGACCGGGCCGTGTCCGGGCCGGAGCTTCCGGGACTTACTTTTCTATAACATGACAGGTGATCACGTGATGCTTTCCATAGAAAACGATGCGCCGGAAGCTTTGGCCCGGACACGGCCCGGTCTAACGTGAGTCATCCATTAAGCAGACAGCAGAATTAAGACAAATAATAACAAAAAAAAAACTTTTACGTAAATCTTTGTTTCTTAACATTATATTAAAGATCAAAAACTATCTACTTACCAAATCATTGACTCTGAAAAGTACCTGTTATTGCCCAACTTATTTACAGCAAATTTACAGCTGCCTTAAAATAATATCGAAGGTTTCATCCATTGGTGAACTTATGATTATGTTTGTAATGACGATACTTTTTGGAAGATAAAACAGAATATATTTTGTTGACATTGTAATCATTAGGGTAATTGTTTTTTCTCAGAAATTCGTTAACCTCCACAAGTGTAATAGAACATTACGATACAAGTGCGAATTACGTTTTCGCACGTGTATTATACAACGTTTTACAGTACATAATGGCCCTTTAAATTTTTGACATACAGGCACGTATTGTACTTAATCCCGCCCTAGGGCGGTAAAGTAGCACCATATATGTACTGTAAAATTAATTTAATCGTAATATTATGCTCCAAACGCTCCTTGAAAGGGAGCTGACAGCGCGCTGCGCTGTAACAGGTGACACATGATGCACACGCGGCGCTCATTCCGCTGCAGGCGCAGCCATTCCCATGCAAATGAAATCTCGCTAAATAATTTTCGCAGCGAGAAACACTAGTATTTGTAAATTGGATGAGACCACACAAACATAAACGGATACCTGCAATGCAGCAAACTTTACAAACCTACGCATCCTGTTGAAATATTTCATAAGCCGGCTCGAGCGAGCAGCCTGCGTTTCAAACCGTTTTTACAGCATCCCCGCTTAGTAACTCGTTAATGTCTGGGATTGCGGGGTCCGTACCCACATTAACATCGCCTTGACTTTGTGATTCGGAACATAAATGAATTACCAAAGTAGGCCAAATATGATCACATGATTTCTGGACGACCCCTTACGTGTTAATGATTGATCTTTAAAGTAAGGTGTATAAGGTAGAAGTTATTTCAGTACCTACAGTTTAATGTTCAAAGGTTATGTACAAGTTGTAGCTATAATAATGTAAGAGGACATTTTTTGTAGGCACCATGCATGCTATATATATTAAAGAAAAGAAACCGAAAGAACGCTTTCATTACTTTACTGAAAATAGGTATCTTGGAAATTCGGAAGAAAAATGGCTGCAAACAATGATGGCAACATATATTTTCAATGACACGCTCGTTTGTTTTCTACATACCTATTTAGATTTATATCAACCTCGCTTTCATACGTAATAGAATACAACGCAATACTTCATGCATGATACAGCTTTAAACCACTCTATTTCTTTTAGCCTTTATTCTTGTGCACAAAATGGCCGGATAATCTTGCTCTTCGTTGTTGCGAGTGGGTGGAATTAAAAATTCAGCTCGTTTTCAGACAAACACCGTGCCAGTTTTAAAGAAAAAAAAATATTTTTTATATTTCATGCCTTAAAGATCGGGCGTGGCCTTAAAGATTAAAAGTATGTACATTCTAATTTACGAAGAGTGCTAGTCGTTTGAAAAACCAGCGTTGCATCTTTCAGACTGATCCTTTGTAAGTATGTAATTTCGTCCGCTTTTAAGGCAGGAAAGCGAAGGAAGTATTCAAAAGTAGGTTGCAATAAAAGCTACGTCGATGTCTCGACGGGCGCGTCGCTCTTTCGTAACCGGCAGACTGAAATTTAGAATTCGTAACGTTGAGACTTGAGACAGGATAGTGTTGATGTAGCCTAGATAGCTCTGGGACTTATGTTAATGAAAATGTTACATATGTTGGAAAAAGATTTTCAACACATGGACGACGGACGTGGCTCCAGGCATATGGAGTTCGTTAAGTATTGGTGCTGTATTCTGGAATGCACTAATTTTTCCTTACGCGGTCATTTTAACATTGTTATATATTATATTGGGATATATACTATATAACGAGAGACAGATATTTTGTAGGTAAATAAATAAATAATAAATATTATAGGACATTCTTACACAGATTGACTAAGTCCCACAGTACAAAGCTCAAGAAGGCTAAGTGTTGTGGGTACTCAGACAACGATATATATAATATATAAATACTTAAATACATAGAAAACAACCATGACTCAGGAACAAATATCTGTGTCATCACACAAATAAATGCCCTTACTGGGATTCGAACCCAGACCATCGGCTTCACAGGCAGGGTCACTACCCACTAGGCCAGACCGGTCGTCAAATCGTTTAAATGATTACCAATATTTGTCCCGGTTTTCTCACATAGCCCGTAATTTACAATAAATATGTCTTAAAACACTTCAACATAATTAAGGAATTTACGTAAAATTTGATTATATCAGCATAACAGCAACTTGGTAACTTGTTTTTATCTACAACCGTATTTGCTACCAATCCTCAGTCCATGTTAAATTATTCAAATGTTAGGACGGCGATATGAATGTAGTTGTAACACTTGCAATTATATACAGGTAAATAACTAAGTATGTATAATACGATAAATCAGTGGTCCAACCCTTTCAATACCTGATGGTGACCTATTAAGAAATCTGACCCCCTTAATTTACATAAAAGCATTTCAATGCTATCAATAAAAGCAATGTAGGAAACTGCTGTTTTGACCCTATAAAGGCGATTACCCCAGGTTCGGAAGCCATGTTATAGAATCTAATAGAAGTCTATAAAACGTTGTGGGTAGTTATCACAAATTCGAACCACCCACACACAATATTAAATATCGGTGCTATGTTAACTCTATTCGATACCTACTGATATTGAATCAGTTATCGCGGGTCGGATCCGTGAAATCACGTCGGATTGCGCAAGTTAGTTGTTTCCAATCTCTCCGGAAAGTTTGGAACACATGCTGCCGATCAATGGCGTTCGTGTCGCCGATATACCGATATGAGCTTGTAAGGTAATACGGGTGTATCGAATATTCCGTATATTGCTTATAGATTTTGGAATAGTTATAAGATTTATAAGTAAGCATAGTCTAATAAAACATGGTCTTCCATTCCCAGAGTGACACGGGGCTACGTCACAACAACATGGCCGCTATATATAGCGCTATCGCATATTATCATATAGCGCTGTCGCATGATGACGTAAGCCCGTGTCAGTTAGGTGACCTAGAAAAGACGGGAATGGAGTACCAGGCGGAGTATATTATTATACCATGATAAGTAAGCACATTTCCTAAAATTATTTCTTTGTACTTTTTGTTCTCTAATTACTTTTATTAAGGTAGGTACTTGTGTCTAACATGACCCATCGCTATTTTTATTTTTTCGTGTTTCAATATGAACTTGTAGTTTTGTGTATGTTACTAGCGAACATGGACCCCAAATTTGAACCCTTTTACATAAACTACAAGTACAGGGAAATATCTGAACTAATAAAAAAATAAAAATAAAAAAAGTTTAATTTTGGGCGGGTTGATTAGCAATTGGCCGGTTTTTTGTACGTTAAATTTAAACCATACATTTTGTTGTAACTGTAATAAATACCTAGTTATTTGTTTTACAAGGGGGCAAAGTGGTTATATTAAGCCCTTCGTGCTATCCAACCAGATTACTATGCCACTCTTGTCGATAAAATGAATTTTTCTCATCAGTTTTTGAACACGGTGGTGTGGCGAAAAATATATTTTTCACATCACCTAATCAGAAAATGGATTTTTCACATCACCTAATCAGAAAATGGATTTTTCTTCCCTGCTAGGAGGGATCAAAGTGGCACTTTTCTGTTCAAGGACATTTCATTGCCAGTATAAAATATTAATATAATTAACTATGAACATCGTATGTACAGCCTGACAAAAAAAGAGTAGAAATTAAAAAGTGGCAACACTGTAGTGTCAAGACTAAGATTTTTTTATTTTCCTCATAGTTGATGTGAAAAGCAGTATGTGTCACACGGTATCAACGTTATTTCGTCTTGGGCGTTAACATTTGAATCCCTCATTACGCTCAGGATTCTACTTTAGAATCCATCACTTCATTCAGGATTCAATGTACGCCCTTGACGGAAATATATAGAATAGAATAGAATAGAATATAATTGATTTATTCGTAAGCACAAACAGTCGGTACAATACATTATATAAAAGAAAACACAAAATAAGATTAAAGTGCCACGAAATGGCCCCATCTCAGCATGTCATATCATATCATTTTGATCCCTTGTAACACAAACTACTATTTCACCACACCCGCTCGGAAAGGCTTACTTTGCACTTCAAAAACGGATAGCAAAGTTGCACTTTGCTATCAGTAATTCACATGTGAGGCAAAGTAATCAAATGCAAATTTTGAGTTGTTTTCTTATGTTTGCTGGTAGAATTGACTTTTAAATGATGATTTTGGATGATAAATATTTAATAACATTCATTTGAATTTGATGTGGTTTGATATTTTACATTTAATATTTGCTTCGGGTTGGTGTGGTGACAATTTTTGTGTTTCACTCGGGGGCAAATTTTGTTTAACCCTCGTGCTTTGAAACCCTGGCAACGCTCAAGATTCCATTTTTCGAACCGTTCAATTTTGGAATCTTTCGCTTGCTCGGGTATCAATATTAGCATGAGCGGTTAAACAACAACTTTGCCCCCTTGTAAAACAAATAACTATGGTAACTTTATTAGTACAGCGCCCGTATGATATTTTCCCAATGATATTTTATCAATAGTGCCTATTTTCCCAGATATGCACTAAATTTGAGCGTGTTACCGAGTCTCCCTAAGTAGAGAGAGACCGCTATCTGGCCGCCGCGCTCGAGTGCTGGATAATGAAGTGGTTCGGACGGTTCGGTTGCGATGTGGTCGCAATGGGACCTGTCGGGAATTATCAGTGCTCTCGGATTGACCAGTGGAATTTGACCTCGTTCTGGAATTACCTACTATATATAAGCTTGGTATGGACCAATCATATTTTTAAATAAACGCCTGAATAATAAATAATATTTTCCAAACTGCTGTCACGTTACGTTCCTAAAGGATGACTCACGCTAGACCGGGCCGTGGCCGGGCCGGAGCTTCCGGCGCTCCGTTTTCTATGGAGAGCATCACCGATCAGCTGTCATAGAAAATTACATTTCGGACGTCTCGGGGGCCCAGACCGGGCCCGGTCTAGCGTGAGTCATCTCTGTATATCAATATAGATTCACCCGTGCTCTACAAACAATAGGAATGACAGTTTGGTTTTACCACTCGCCACGTCACTCTGTGCGTGCCGATATGCGGCCGATACTGTTGTGTCATACCTGAAACCCCAAAATCAAAGGCTATTTGCTATTTGTATGTGGTTTTATTTGTACGTTTTTGTACAGCCGAGTATTTATTGTTTCTGTTTGTGGCGAGATGTTATGATATTGGCCGAATCTGGCCAACAACAACATTTTTTGGCAATTTTTTTGAATAATTTCTAAACGATAATAAATATTTAATAGCATTTGATTTTTAATGTTTAATTACAGTAAAGTTTTTGTGTTTCACTCGGTAGGTTGTAAATTTCTAAACTATATATCCTAAAATTATAAAAAAATTAGATTCTCATAATGAGCTTGTGGAGTGTAGACTGTAGCTTTTCGTGATGGGGGTTCGTTAGGAGAAGCGTAGAATCTCAGCAAACTGGATCGCTGCTGGCCGCTGTTGTCTCGAAGTCCGCTATACCTCCATTTACCGGTATATGTGTTGTGTGAAATGAAAACACATATATTTGATTTATTCACTTGGAGAGTGTTCAGGCTGGTATGAGTGAAGCTCTCTTGATGTCTCTGATATCTCTGAATAAGCCACGAAACGGCTCTGCCTTATATAGTAAAACACAAGGCCGTTTGGTACCTTCTTCAACTAGTGGGTGTATCATGCAGAGTCAGTAATGTATATTTTTGCCAATCTCGTTAATTATAAGCACGTATGAAAGGAGCACGAATCCTAGACTTATAAATAGGTACAATATTAAGCACGTATGAAAGGAGCATGAATCCTAGACTTATAACTAGATATAAAACATTCCACGCAATTCATTTGACATAATATACGAGCACAAAGTAAAACATGATATACAAAAGTAAAAATAGTAACCTAAACGTAGAGACTAATTAAACACATACATGAACCCTAATAGCTATTTACGACAGTCTCCCCCACGTGTGTCAACACCGTCTTCATGCGCGGAGTAAATGGGGATAAGTCTAGAAACTGGGCGGCGGACGTCACCTGCGCGTGTGCGAACAATGGCCACTCTCACATGACCATCTGGGCCAGGAAATAGCTGGGCGATTACGCCTCTGGGCCACGTTCCTCGTGGCATGGAGCTATCCGCAATGATGACTACGTCACCTTCATGCAGTTTTCTCACGTTTTGGTGAGCACCGGGCCTGGGGAGGAGGCTGGGTCGGTATTTCCGCTGCCAGCGCCTCCAAAATTGGTCGGCTAGCGTTTGCGCTGTTTTCCACGAAGAGAGCGACATAATTGCGTCTGTGAAGACACCCAGTGGCGACATGGCACTTGATCGACCGATAAGAAAGTGATTCGGCGTCAGGGCTTCGATGTCTAAATCTGGATTCACTGGTGTCAACGGTCTGGAATTGACTATGTGCTCTGATTCTAGCAGTAAAGTATGTAGAACTTCTTCGTGGGGTGCTCTTTCTTTCAGTACTACTTTTAATGCGGTTTTAACGCTGCCCACGAGCCGTTCCCAGGCACCGCCAGCGGAGGGGTTGCCGGGTGGAATTTTCTTCCATTTTATGGCTCGCTCGGTCAAGAAGGGCTTGATACTGTCGGGCAGCGTGTTTTTGGCCTCTGCCAGTTCTCTTTCCGCGCCGTGGAAGTTGGTGGCGTTGTCGGAATAGAGAACTGTAGGCGTGCCGCGTCGCGCTATCATTCGGCGTAGCGACAGTATCATGGAGGATGCCGAAAGTGAGGCGGCAAGCTCCAGATGTACCGCGCGAGTCGTGAGGCATGTGTATAGTACACCCCACCTTTTCTCGCGGCGGCGGCCTATAGTTATGTGCGTGGGGCCAAACAGGTCTACGGCTGCAGCGGTAAACGGCGGCTGATTCGCTTTTAGCCTTTCTGGCGGCAAGTCACCTATGGGACCTTTGATTGGCGTTCCCCTATAGGTTCTGCACCATTGGCATTTATTCGTTATATAGCGAATGCTACCGCGCAGCCCGATAATGTAGTACCTTTGTTTCAACTCGTTGATGACGATCGCGTGGTTGCCGTGATTGTAGAGTGCATGAAAATGCTGTACTAATAACTTGACGAAATCTTCTTTCGCATGTAAAACAGGCATGTGCGTGTTTTTATCGATTCTAGCATTTAGTACGATGATTCCGTTTTTGTCAAGTTGTACAGCGATTTTGTATAGCGGAGATTTCTTCAGGAGTGGCCGCCCAGTTTCCAGAAGCTTGATTTCCTCCGGAAATGCAGCATGTTGACTCCGTCGGATTAGCAATATCTCTGCTAAATCGAAATGCCCCTTTTTTTTATCTCTATGTCTGTTTTCTTAGCGAACAATGCGGCTTTGAAAACCTCGGCGGCAACCAGAATACTAGCGGTGGCGCGAACTAATCGTACGTTATTAATAATGAACGATCGCCACGCGGGTGCGAGTGAGACGGGTATAGGCGAGTCCCAATCGATCCCTGTCCACCAAACGAAACGTAACGTATCGCGATCTTGCTCAATTATTTCGATCTGTAAAGACTCTAACAGGTCGGGGCCAGCCAACAGCGCGCTGCTAAAC
Source organism: Cydia splendana (assembly GCF_910591565.1). Classification (NCBI taxonomy): domain Eukaryota; kingdom Metazoa; phylum Arthropoda; class Insecta; order Lepidoptera; family Tortricidae; genus Cydia; species Cydia splendana. The sequence goes on along the minus strand of NC_085966.1, from coordinate 10,092,007 downwards.
GAACGTCTGTAAGCTGTGGCTGCCGTGTCCCAAACTAATCGCGTTTTCCCGCTTTGCGGCTGAAAAGTTGGGAAGTGCGCCAGAGGCCACGTCCGGGGTGCCTCGGGGGGCGGCGGCGAGTCTATTTTCTCCGCGTAACCTTTGTCGAGCAAGTTGTTCATATGCTTTGCATATTCGGCTTTAAGTTTCGCATCGCGGTCTAGCTTTCGTTCTAGACTGTACGGCCGTTGCAATGCTTGCGCTCGGTTATCGGGGAGTTTCTCGTCATCTGATCGCCACAGTAAGCCCGAGTGATACCTTTGCTCCCCCGGTATCTTCTCGCAGGTGGCTTCTAACAAATCTAGCGCACGTTGGCCGGGGTCGGCCCGAGGTACCTTCTGCGAAACGCCTAATGATTCTGTCTCAGAATGTCGTTTCGCAAGTTGTAAGGCCTCGTCTTCCGCGGTATTAGGCTTTGCGTGCCCAACAAATTGTACCGCAGGTGCGATGCTGTCCGCAGTTTCGTGTATCGTCAAAGCCATTGCCACGCCTTCGTCAAATAGCGCGAGGGTTTGGACGGTACCTAACGGTTCCGACACCTCTTCAGGAATGACTTTGAGACACGTCTGCGGCAGCCTAACATTGAGTACTGCAGGTGCCGCCGGGACACTATTACCGTTCGCGGATGCGGCCGCGCTTAATCCGTGTAATAGTTTATTATGTCCGGCTTCGCACTGACTCATGCCACACGCGACATATTTACATTTAAAACGCGCACGGTGACTCGCGCCTAAACATCTATAGCACAATCTAGTACCCTTTACCAAGTCCCATCGCTCAGATATAGTCGCGGCTAGAAATTTCGAACACTCGCTAACTTTGTGTTCTTTGCCGTTCTTACATATGGCGCACGCATCGCGCGAGACAGAGACAGACGATATCTCCCGCTGGGGCTTAGCTCCGGTTGACGCTGGCTTTTTTAAATTACCATCGCGGCGCTTTACTTGAGCTATAGTTGATTTACTAGTACGCGATCTATTTCCCGTATCACGTGTGTATGACTCGCGGGAATCTGACTCCGAATCCGAACTATAGTCGCGAAGGGACGCGGGGGCGCGGGACCCAGCGAGAGCGTGGCTCGATCGACTGGGCTCGCGCACAGAGGAAACCGCGTTTCGTTCATTTCGCGATCTATCATACGTATCACGGTAGAACGCGGGGTCGCGAGACCTAGAGAGAGCTTGGCTCGATCTTCTGGGTTCGCGCGCAGAGGAAACCGCGCTCACTGCATTCCGTGACCCGTTAGACGTATCACGCGTGTACGTTTCGTGGCAATCTGCCTCCGAATCAGAACTAACGTCGCGAGAGTACGCGGGGGCGCCGGACCCAGCGAGAGCGTTGCTCAATCGACTGGGTTCGCGCACAGCGTTTACCGCGTTTCGCGATCTATTAGACGTATCACGCGTGTACGTTTCGTGGTAATCTGACTCCGAATCCGAACTAACGTCGCGAGAGTACGCGGGGGCGCCGGACCCAGCGAGAGCGTTGCTCGATCGACTGGGTTCGCGCACAACGTTTACCGCGTTTCGCGATCTATTAGACGTATCACGGTAGAACGCGGGGGGACGAGACCCAGAGAGAGCTTGGCTCGATCTTCTCGGTTCGTGCACAAAGGAAACCGCATTCACTGCATTCCGTGATCGGTTAGACGGCTTATGTCGGTTTACGCGCTTGGCCGCAGTGCTAATTTCGTTAAGAAACTCGGAAATTGCTACTAACCCGGGTGATTCTACGTTAGACTGCCTGTATTTGGCCCATTCATAGCGCACTATCAGATTTAATTTATCCACGATTTTATTCACGAGCTCAGGCGCGTGCAAGTATTTCTCTTGACGCAAGGATCTAATGGTGGCGACGGCATTCGCTACATGCGCGGCGAATGAGGCTATATTCGAATTGTCTTCGGATAAACGCGGCATGCGTTTAACATTATGAATTTCCGTAAGAACAATCTCCTCAGGGTCGCCGAACTGCCGTTCCAGCGCTTCCATTATCTCGTACGGATCCTGAACTGTGTACATTATTGATTTTACGGCCGTCCGAGCTTCGCCCTTAAGTGCGCGTCTAATCCGACTGACGTTATTGACGGCACTAAACATGGGCGACGTATCTTCGAACTCTGCCCTAAATGATATCCACTCGGTGATATCTCCGCCGAATGCAGGTAATTCCGGCGGTTTATGGTACATTGGCGCGTAGGTACCGTGCGGTACCTCTAAAACGCGCGGGGGCGGTCTGCTAGCCCGGTCGGCGGCTGCACGCGGCGGCGGCTGCGCGGTCTTTTTCGGCGGCGGGAATTTAACGTTTTCTTTCGCGACCTCGTGCTGTAACCTAGCTTGTCGTTCTACCCAACTTCTAGTACGTTCTTCGACGGTCGCGTCACTGCTGCCGACAGACTGCGCCTTCAGTTGCGCAACCTGCGGCCGTAAATTTGCAGTGACGGACCCTGTCTTAGAAGCTTCGACGGTCGCGTCACTGCCGCCGCGAGACTGCGCCTTCAATTGCGCAACCTGCAGCCGTAAATTGGCAGTGTCGGACTCGGTCTTAGCAACGACTAGACGGGCTTTATGAACCTCGAGCTCGGCCATTAGCACGGACAATTTATTGTCGCGTTCCCTAACCGATTTGCGATTCTTTAATTCGCGATTAGACGGCGCCCGCGACGGCGGCGGCGGCGCATCGGTGTCTTTATTCACTAGCGTATTCGACCTACTACGAACTACTACGGTGGCATCTAACGTCTCCGAGTGTACCGACTCGGTTCCACCGGTAGCATTCGGGTTGCCACTGGTGCCCTTGCTCCTCGTATTAGTCTCGTTGGACGTAGTCTTACCAGACGAGGGGGTAGGGGTATCCATGTTCGGTGCGGGCGCAGGTGGGCCCTTGGTGCGTGGTCGTAGGCTCCTTGCTTCCTTTTCGGACATCTTTCTGGCTGGAACCACTTCACTTAACACACGCGGGGGGTCCCTAACTTGACCTGCCTATGCCTATGACTGACCGTTGCCGTGCGCAACGTCAGTGCCCTAAGCGTGGATCCCTCGTGGCACTGAATCTCCCGCAATGGCAAAGTGCTATGCCTAGAACGTTCGAAAGCAGTGTGTGGGCATCAACCATGTGACACATGCAACGAAAGTTGCCAGGACACGTGAGCGGAGGTGGTCCTACGACGCTGCACGGTCCGTCCGGCAAGCCGGTAAATGGGTTACGGAAAGGTATAGGGTTTGGGTCTAAACCGAAGCGAACTTCTAGGCTCAGCGCGTCCTTTATTCTTTCTTGCCGTCTGAGTCAAGCAACGTTCGCTTAAAACTCAGCGCGTACTTGTTTCTTTCTTGCTGTCTGAGTTAAGCAATGTCGCTTGAAACTCAGCGCGTACGTTTTTCTATCTTCATCCGGCTTCAAAAGGACCAAACTGTGGAGTGTAGACTGTAGCTTTTCGTGATGGGGGTTCGTTGGGAGAAGCGTAGAATCTCAGCAAACTGGATCGCTGCTGGCCGCTGTTGTCTCGAAGTCCGCTATACCTCCATTTACCGGTATATGTGTTGTGTGAAATGAAAACACATATATTTGATTTATTCACTTGGAGAGTGTTCAGGCTGGTATGAGTGAAGCTCTCTTGATGTCTCTGATATCTCTGAATAAGCCTTTTTTTTTTTTTTTTTTTTTGGTTTATGATACGGAGTTTAGAGAAAAGCCTCTATCATATCCATGGATTGACGCCGGGATGTCCCGGAGGGACATCCCGGGGAAAGAAAAGAGTTGCCTGAGTCCTGAAGGGACTCGGGTCTTTACCTCGTTAGGTTAGTCTGTTAGTCTGTTTGTTATTAAGAGTGTAATTATGTTGTCTGTCTGTTTGCCAGGAAGGGAAGAGCGATTAGCATCTATTGTTAAAAGAGCCATTATTTTGAAGTGATGTTGTGAACGGCTTCACGGGTTGATGTAGTAATCAGCGTTTAAGTGTTGGCCAGAGCGGCAGCCGCCGCGGCCAGATCGCGGGCAGTGACGACACCTGTGAGTACTCTGAAAGATGGAATTGCACCCACTCTCGGATTTGATTTAAGTTTGTGTGAGATGAAGTTAAGGTTTTGTAACACTAGTGTCATGTCGGCGTCTGTGATGTTAGTTAGGTCTATTTTGAAGAGGGCATGCGGTGGGTAAGTCTCTCTGGGGGGGGGGGGTCATTTTTCTGTCGCGTCGTAATGTCGTCATCAGGGTCTGTCAGTACATGTCTCGGTCTGCGTTTACCCCTTTTGGGGTTCGGTCTGGGGATATAGTCAACAGTATAATTTACGAGAGGATTAGGGTGGTGAGGAGCGCGGTCAAAGTATTTTCGTGAGGCCATCTGAAAGAAGTTATTTATTGATTGTAGACCTAGGTCGCGGTGGAGGTCGATGTTCCTCACGAACCAAGGGGCGTCGACCGCCCTCCTCAAGAATCTGTTTTGGAGCTTTTGGAATGAGTCTCGTTTGTTTTTGGAAGAGTGTGCGAAGACCACGCTTGCGTAGGAGAGAACAGGACGTATGCAAGTTTTATATAGTGTGATTTTGCCCCTGATTGACATTTTACTTTTCTGGTTTATTAGCAAATGTAATCTACCCATAATGAAGGCCGCCCTGTCCCTCACTATTTTAATTTGGCGATGAAAGTTGAGGCGACTGTCTAAGGTGACCCCCAAGTACTTTGCGTTTTCACTCCAATCTATGTTTTTGTTAAACAGTTTTATTTTGGAGTAGTTGTTCTGAACGTAATTTAGTCCTCCATCTTTCCTAGTGAACAGAATGGCTATGCTTTTGTCAGGATTAACCTCTATGCGCCATCGGTTAAACCAGTCCCCGAGGGCGTCTGCGGCACGCTGGAGGAGCGAGACAAGTAATTGAGGGGAGCGTGATGAGGCGTAGAACGCTGTGTCGTCAGCAAATAAGGCGTAATTGACCCCCGGGATTTTGGGCATGTCATTAACGTAGAGGGAGAACAGCGTGGGAGCCAGAACTGACCCCTGCGGCACTCCAGCCCTGACGGGATGAAGGGACGAAAGAGACCCCTCCACTTTGTAGCCAAAGCTTCTGCCAGTCAGAAAGTTAGAAATGATGAAGATGAGACGAGATGGCACACCTAGGCTGTTAAGCTTGCTGAGCAAGCCGGTGTGCCAGACCTTATCAAAAGCTTTGGCTACGTCCAGAAACACTGCTCCTGTTGGGACGGGCCTCCCCCGCTCCGTGAACCCGACAAGAATGTGTTCTGTTATTCTATGAACCTGATGAATGCAGGAGTGTTCAGCTCTGAAACCGAACTGCTCCCCCTGAATGATGCCTTCCGAGTTGATGAATTCCTGTAGTCTGTTGAGGACACAGCGTTCGTAGATTTTACCCATAATGTTCAGCAAGCTGATTGGCCTATAGCTGCTGGGCAAGTTACTGGGTTTCCCTTGTTTAGGGATGCCTATGACCGTTGCCACTTTCCACATTGCAGGAAAGTGGGATTTTTCTAAGGCTGCGTTGAAAATTCTGAGTAAAACCTCGACTATGGTATCTGGGAGTAGTCTGTATAATCGATTGGGGATCCCATCAGGTCCTGGTGCCTTTTTTGGCTTAAGTTTTCTAATTATTAATTTTAACTCAGTTAGGGAGATTTGTCTGAGTGGGGGGCCCTGAGGTTCTTCACTCAGCAGTTCCTCAATCTCCTCTTCCACTAGGGGGATATGATCGGGGTCGTCGGGTTCTCTGCCAGGAGTGCATTGGTCTTCCAGACTCGTGGCTAGGCACTCGGCCTTTTCAATGTCGGTGAAGGCTGGTGAGGGGGAGTCAGGTCTGACAAGTGGAGGCATTGACACCATTGTGTCCGCTTTAAGAGATCTGGCTAAGCGCCAATAAGCTTGGTGTCCTGGCCTGATCTCCTTCAGCAGGCTACACCACTTGTCCTCCCTGTAGGTCTTTAGTTTTTCCCTGATTTGCCTTTGAAGCCTATTTAATTTGTTTTTGTTTTCCCTGGAGGGAAAGCTGTCGAATTCTTTTAGGGCTATGTTTTTTATGTTGATGAGATTCCTAATTTCGGGGGGAAGTTGCCAACGTTTATCATCATCATCAGGAACCTCCCTAGAGCAGTTAAGCATAATTTCTTGAAAGCCTTTTGTTAGCATAGTTACTTCATTGTCAATCGCCTCTTTCGTTGGTGTGATTGGATTTGCTATATTTAGGAGAGGACAGTCGTTCTTCGCCAACTCCTCCCCCACGTTTACCCAGTTAACCACTTTCTTCGTGGAATCTGGATCCGTCGGAGGTGGGCCTAGTCGAAGGACGACTGGCCTGTGGTCTGAGTCCAGTAGATGTGCCACCTCCACCGAGCGCATCCTGAGGGATACGCCCTTTAGAAGTGCCACATCCAGGACATCTGGGAGGTACTCGTCCTGTGCAGGATAGTGGGTAGGTTCTAATGGCGAGATTATGTCGATAGGTGGAGTAGAATTTTGTAGATATCGGTGTAACAGCCTGCCGTTGCCATTATTCAGTCTGCAGTTCCACTGGACGTGCTTGGCATTGAGGTCGCCGGCCACTATGACCGACTCGTCCATGCCAAACACGGCCTCTAGGTCCTGCAGTCTGAGGATTTTGGAGCCAGGCTGGTACACCGAAACTATCGTAATTGGGGTGTGGCCTGTGAGGGCTATTTTGCAAGCCGAGACTTCCATATTTAAAAGAGGGGGGGAAGCGACCGTAGAGCAATGTAATTCTTTCTTATAGTATATCAGAGTTCCGCCCTTTAAGTTGCCTAAACGGTCGTTCCTGACTATTTTGTAATTTGCTATTCTGGGGTTCCTGTGACTAGGCTTGAGAAAAGTTTCTTGTACAAGCAGAATGTCTATTTTGAGTTCTCTCATAGCCTCAGCTAGCTCCTCTTTTTTCCCTTGAATTCCATTTATATTGAAAAAGCCAATATTTAGTGACTTGGGTTTCACTCGACTAGTGGGCGTATAATCCATTATTGTTAGAGCATAGGTATTTAATATTTGACAGTAGGTTTGCGTGTTGAGCCATTGCTAGTAATTGTTGAGCAGTAGAGCTAGCGTTTCTTATTTTTGAGGCTAGAAGGCAGACTTCTTCGATATCGAGGGTGTTGGCGATGTCCATCACTAGTTGGAGGTCTGCCTCCGGGTTCCCACTAGGCTGAGGGATGTGCGAGGGGTGCGATTTTTGTGAGGGATGTTGGGTTGACCTACTACTTCTGGGATTGAAGGAGGTCTGGTTTTGCTCGCTCTGCCGTGGAGGAGGGGGCAGAGGTTCTTTTTGTCTATGATGTTGCGTAGGTAAGTGATGTTGAGGAGGTTTGGGTGGTTGAGTGGGAGGTTTCTCATAGTTTTGAGTGGGTTTTGTTTGATGGTGGGGGTGGGGGGGGGGCCGCGAGTTCCTTCCCCAAGGGTTTCCTTGTTGGGAGGCCTTTGCTGTTGGTTTGGTTTGTTGGGATTGGATCAGAGGTTGGGCCTGAGAGGGAGGGGGGTTTTGGTGTCTCTGTAAAGCTGGAAAGGGGTTTCTTATTCCGTCTCCTTCGTTCGCAGATTGAGAGAGGTCAAAAACTGGTTGGGTAGGTGGTGGTGTTGGGTTTTGATTATGGCGGGGGTTCAATTTAGTGTTACCTCTCCTGCGGCGAGGATTTAAGTTTTTGAGAGGGGGGGCTGCCGGGCAAATCGACGCGTTCACCGAGTGATCACCGCCGCACAAAACGCAGGTTGTGACGAAGTTGCCAGTGCTGGGGTCTTTTTGTCTGTCGCAATTGGAGGTGAGGTGGTTTCCCGGACATTTGACACATCTGGGAGTCCTTTTACAGTACTTAGCCGTGTGACCGTACCTTTGGCACCTTTGGCATTGAGCCACTCTCCTGCTTTTGTGAGGGGGTTCTATTTTTAGGCCACTAAGGCCGCAAACATGCTGAATGTCGAAGACCTTTTTGCCCTTTAGTGTTCTATCTAGAACTACAAGGACAGCGTTAAAGGGTTCGCGCTTGTCCTTGGGGCCTTTGGTCATACGGGTCACCTCTAGGATTGGTAGGTTTTGGCTGAGTAGGTCTTCTTTAATATCTGCGGGGTCAATGGCCACTGGGAGGCCAAGGATGACCACCCTTAGCTTTTTTTGTTTCCCCGTGGGGTAGGTGTTGTACCCGGTTTGAAGTAGTTTCGTCCAGCCCCTGAACTGGTCAGGGGTCTGGGTTTCTAGGTATAGGACTGATTCATTAGTATATTTGCATATACCCGGGTGCGCTCGAAGGAATCCAATGTTCCTTCTATCGGCTTCCTTCGAGACGGCCGGCCATCTGTTTGGGTCTTCAATGACTATGAAGGGGGGGGGGCCTCTTTTTTCTATCGGGTTTGCCCTCGGTGGCCGTCTCCTCCTCGTCGGAGTAATCGTCGATGTCATCATCGTCGTCGTCGTCGTAAACCAGATCCATCTCCTGGGAGTCTGGGTTTTGGGTGGGAGTGGGGGTGGGGGTGGGGGTGGGGATGGGGTTGGGCTTTATGGGGGAGTGGTTTGGCTGGGAACTAGGCAGTTTGCCTTGCGGAAGATGTGCGAATCGATTTGGAGAAAATGGTATTGAGTGTGGGGGTTGGTGGGCGGGGGGGGGGGGGCGTGGTGGGTGAAAGCTTTTTCCTCCTATTTCTCTTAGGTTTGACCTGTTCGTAATCGTCTTCAGATTGTAGCGAAGTGTATTCAATGTCAGAGCCGCTGTCTGTATTGCTTAACTGGTCTTTGGTATGTCTTTTTGTGTTGACGTTTGTTATAATTCTAAATATTTCTTCTGTTTGAGGGGAACGCGATCTCGATCGGGGGGTGTGCCCTTCGTCGTGGGGGGGGGAATTCACTCTGTAAGGGTGTGGTCTAGAGGACGCGCTACCGCGGCTCGGCGTGAGTGAGTGCGAGCGTGCGCGGTGGCCGCCGCGGGAACGCGCCTCAATGTCGCGTCGTCTGTATTCCGGGTTTGGTTTGTTTACTGTCGTAATTTGAGAGTTTGTAATTTGAGTGGGTGCAATCCTACCTTTATTTTTATTGACTGGTGTGACGTCACTGGCGCTGTCCTCTGGTTCCAGGGCCTGCTGCCCCTGCAGGGGCATTGAGGGCTGATGGGGGGCCGCCGCTGGGGCTCCGGTGTGATGAGCGGCGTTGGTTTCAGCCGCTAGGTTTGCCTTGTATTCGAGCCATTGCTCGTGTAGATGTGGACAGTAAAACTCCACGAAGCCGTCCATAACTTCTGTTTTTGTTGCCATCTTGCTTACTCGCTCTCCCCCAGTACCCTGTACGGGGGGGGGATGGGGTGATGGGGGGGAAAGGGGGACGCACTGAATTTTCTATGATTTTAATTAATAAGCACTTATTTTGGTAGCACTCAGCACTGCAATCGGCTCTAATTTTGAGTCACTGTCTCGTTTATAGTATGTGTACAACACAAAAACACTGTAATCCAGCACGCGGAGCCAGGCTCAACGCGGCAATGATGCGACACTGAAAATCCAGCACGCGGAGACAGGCTCGACGCGGCGATGATACGATAACTAAAGCCAGCACGCGGAGCCAGGCTCAACGCGGCGGCGAAACGTTCGGCACTTGGAATGTACGAGCGAGCACGCGTGCGCGCGGCACGGCGGTCGGAGCGGGAATCTAATATATGAATCATCAAAAATCTGAGTCTTTTCTCTGAATAAGCCACGAAACGGCTCTGCCTTATATAGTAAAACACAAGGCCGTTTGGTACCTTCTTCAACTAGTGGGTGTATCATGCAGAGTCAGTAATGTATATTTTTGCCAATCTCGTTAATTATAAGCACGTATGAAAGGAGCACGAATCCTAGACTTATAAATAGGTACAATATTAAGCACGTATGAAAGGAGCATGAATCCTAGACTTATAACTAGATATAAAACATTCCACGCAATTCATTTGACATAATATACGAGCACAAAGTAAAACATGATATACAAAAGTAAAAATAGTAACCTAAACGTAGAGACTAATTAAACACATACATGAACCCTAATAGCTATTTACGACAGAGCTCTTTCATTTGATATGTATGTAACACGATATAATAAATTTGAAAAACTTTATTTTTTAATTTTCGCATTTACGCCCCAAAAGTGGCCCCCATGTTTAAAATGCATTTATTTACGTTACGTATGTCCGTCTTTGGGTCACAAAATTCCATGTGTGTACTAAGTTTCAATTTAATTGGTTCAGTAGTTTCGGAGAAAATAGGCTGTGACAGTCGGACAGCCAGACAGACGCACGACTGATGCTATAAAGGTTCCGTTTTTTCTTTTTGAGGTACGGAACCCTAAAAAGTAATTCAAATTAGGTAATACACGTTAAAATATAATTTATTCGTATAGAAACCTCATGTCGGAACCTCGAGGGAACAAAGAAACTTTGCAACTGACACAAAAAAGTAGGCGGGTATTATTCCTACCAATCAATCGAGGTTCTACTGAATAAATCACTCTGGCATTTTGTTCTTGACATGCAAAGTATTACGAAGTGAAAATCGACCTAAAACTGAAAGGCTGGTCCGTATTCCGGAGATTACCTCCACAAGATTGATTCTCATTGAATCACGTTTACCCTTCGAGCAACACGGAAGGGAGGCGGCATTCGCACTATTTCCCCTCTGCCGAGGTACAAGATTAGCGCGTCAATCTAATCTAGCGCGGGTAATAAAACTAGTTGCACTTGGATTTTTCACTAGACAGAGTCCAGACGCGCGCGTGTGTTCATGCTGCACAAAAATGCCTGTTTGCTCGGTTTTTTGTTATAAAAAGAGGTCGGGGACATCAAATTTACAAAAAGAAAGTGTTACATTTCACATGTAATATTTTTTTTTACATATCATACGTTTAATTACATTCAAACACAATTATTACATTTTAGTCTCATGTAATTGTTGGATTTATCGATTTTGCTCGCTCAGTACAAATTGCAGATCGGTCGAGCGACAAATCCGACTTCTCATCTCTCAGAATACAATAACATACTTCAACGAAAATGTGCGCGTACAACGAAATTAGTGTGCGTGTTGTGACACTTGTCACTCGTCAGTACACAAAAAGAGATCGAGGTTTGCAAGATTTGTCTTTGTCATGTGTCATTTTCTATGTATTTGTGTCGTCATTACAGATTGGATTTTGTATGTAAGCGTGTGAGAAGTGCGACTGTGTGCACCTTTCCCCCCGCGAAAAATGGCAGAAAGATTTGTACGGTGAGATATCGCTTGGGCCCCTCCCTTCCGATGTGTCGGAAGCCGGTGTTGCTCGAAGCGTTTACCTCGTCACGAGTCGGACCATTTATTTACTTATAGTATCATCCCACAAAATTTTATAATATCCACCTACGTATGTACTTCAACAATGGTCATGTTTATGGAACTATTGTTGTTTACAAGCGGTAAACTTGAATACACCTGAATTGGGTGGTTTGCGGCATTTGTGATACCCATTTTTCTTTTTTTCATCGTAAAACGTCGTAATTATTGTAATTAATCATGCTCGTAAGTCACTGTACGTTGTAGATTATGCGGATCAATTTATTCTTCCTTAACGAGTCTTGGAGATTAACGCGCGTTACGTGTCGTATCCCGCCTTGGCTTGGCATGATGAAAAGCAGTAACTTTTCTAAATTCATAGGATCGTGCGCTTTCTATAGTGAAGCAATCAGTGGTTGATCCGTATTCAAGTTCCCATTCAGCGGTGGCGTGCGCAATGTGTCTACATCAAGTGGCATTTTATGCGGAACTAGATCGCCTTCAAAGGCTTAGCCGGTAAATGTATAATGTGTCGAGGCTTTCGACCTATTTCAATGTTGGATTGCAAGTTAGATGAAAGTGATGAAACATTTTAATGTTTTTTATACATCAAAACTGTTCTATAGGTTACGATGTAGGATGTAGGTAAAGCTACGAGCGCAATTTAGCAGTGAATAAGGTTAAGGCTCATCGGCAAAAAAATAATCAAATAAGAAAGACATTTAAATTTCTAGGGAAGGGGAATATACTATGAGAAGTATTAGAACAAATTAAATTATTTTCAGAAAATGTTTTAATTTGTTTTTATTTCAAGTAAAAACATTACTATATAAATAATAAACTGAAATAAATGTCATATACTAAGAAAAACCTGCCGCGATAGCAGAGGACGCTGGCTCGATTCCAGCCTGGGGCACTGGAGGCCTTGGTCACTTTTTCTTAGTATATGACATTTATTTCAGTTTAAAAGGAATATAGCCCTAGGAATTTAGTTTTGGGTGGCAAAACGCAATTTAATCTGCGTCGTGTACACGTGCACTCCGAATGTATCGTGTTAATCCAGGCAGTTGTTTTTTGAGCCCGGTATATCTAGAAGATACTTCGTTATTGTTTACTTTGCCATTGTAATACTTCGGATCTTCGGTAGCGTTGGTCCACCAAATACCTACTGTGTGAGGACGGGAAGTTATGTTGATTCTGGTGGACACCAAATCTAACGGAGGTACCTTATTATTTTCAGAAGCGGGGTGGCGCACGGTAGCAGCCGGGACGACGCGATGATCGGCCACATGCGCCGGCCGCGCGCTCACCATGCGACAGTCCTCGACCGAAGTAAGTATATAGTATAGGTACTATATCTAATTATTAGGGAACATACTCGTCCCCCTTAGTGTGTTAACTGACCAGCGTGCAAACTAAGTGGATGCTCGAGCGGGGCGATATGTGGGCGGTCTCAGTGCTCATTGCTCAAATCCCTTCGAAGCTACGCTGCAGACCCCGCTGGACGCGCTGCATGCTGTCGAACGCCACTGAGGCCGTATACTTATGGGAAATGCTAAAAGAGATCCACAAACACAGAACACAAACACTAAAATAAAAATACAAAGGCTACGTAGGTACAGATGATTCTCAATGTCTATGTCTAACGACAGTGGAAGGTCGTTTACTAATCGTAGTCACGTTGACGCACGTCTTTCTCGCTAGTTTGTCAATTACTTATAGCAAACAGTCTGCGAGCAGAGCGCATCCGATAAATTAAATGACATAGGTATTGTACATTTCTGTTTATTATGCCATACCAAATACTAAAAGTTGGTGGGGATTTCCGAATCTGAACTATGTTCCCGCAGATCCATATGCTAAGACGCACAACAGTCTGTTGTTGTAAACAAGACACCGTGTGGGCGACTTCTAACATTTCCGTAGTGAGCAAACTTTTAATTGCTCCATGCAAACTTGGTATAGTTAGTAGTTAACGCATCATTAGAGATAAGGAGTTAGAGTTCTGGCTTAGGGGAGTAATCAGAGCGCTAGACTCCAACTTGGATAGCAAATATAATAATCCGTGTTATGTAGATGTAGATACAAAATTGGTTTAACTTTTTTATCCGATCGCCGACTACCAGAGCATAACATTTTGGATATTTAGGCCTTGGAGCGTCTGTGTGTGTTTCTAGGTGCCTAATACCTATACCTATTCTTTCATTTCTTTCATCTTATCGTTTTACTCCACTTCGGCTCTCGGAAATCTCGGAATATCGTCTCGTATTACGCAATAAAGATTAGGTACCTTAATAAATAAACTACCTACGCCACGGCAAATAAAATATTCAACGGTCGGGTTAAAACTGAACCGACTACTTGTATCCAATCTATTCTCGAAGAAATATGCATGCTGCTACTTTTCATACAATTTACTATAATTTTGTTCCATAACGTTCCAGACGGTCGACAAATCAGTATGCACGGAGGAGTCGGGCGCGGCGCGGCTCGAGGCGGTGCTGGTGGCGCTGGTGGAGCGCAAGGCGCGCGCCCTGCACGCCGAGCAGGCACGGCGCCGCCTGCGGCATCCGCTGCTGCTGCTGCTGCGGGACCATGTGGACGGTCTGTACCCTGTTGTCTATACGACAGAGTGTAGCAGTATTATTACTATATCTGTGTCACTCTAAACATATAGCAGTATACATGGAGGAGACGAGCGGGTGTTCAAGTTCAAGTTCAAATATACTTTATTCATGTAGGCCTAGCAACAAACACTTATGAATTGTACGTATTACAAATATATTATCTTAAGCTATTTATTGATGTTAATATTATTCCATAATAATATTGGATTATTTTACAGATCAAATTTAATACTAAGAATTTCACAAAAAGATCGTCAAACATAAAATAATTGTATAAAAAAATACTAGTATAGAATGTTTCCAGAATAAAATTTAGATGTCAAAATAACATAACAAAAGAAGTAGGTACATACATTGGAATATCCATTTCCATGGTACGGGCGGTAAGGACGGTAAAGCGCTTTGCAAGAGCTTCCTGGCCTGCGGGCTGCCAATAAGATGCTATGTATAATTATGTATCGCGCCTGCATGTTTCCGCCACGATGTGATAGCTGGTTTGTTAGTGCACGACACCTTGCATTTTGTGACTATGCGCTGAAACTTGGCACAGTTGATTCTTAGCTGGTCATGAGCAGATACAGACCGGGAGACGTCAAGAGCCTCCTCTCATTTAGTGGGGGGAAGGGGGGAAGTTCGACGCTGCGGCGCTTCACTTGGAGCAACATTTCTCTAAAACTATACCTATTAGGACATGTAATATATCATTTTCGGATAAATTGAGGATGAGGAATCTATTTTTAGAACAAAAAATGCACTTTCTAACAAAAAAAAAGAATAAATTAGAAAAGACTAAAAAACGTATTTTTGTTTTTTTTTATAATCATCATTTTTTTTAAAGTGTAGCAGGAATATGAAAACAAAATAATAATAATTTACATAAAATTTACTACAAAAACGGTTATTCAAACTTTTTCGCTAGGATCAATGGTTAAAAAGGGGACCTTAGAATTTATTTTCTCTCTTTAATATCGGTTTTAATATTGACCCTAGCGAAAAAGTTTGAATAACCTTTTTTGTAGGAAATTTTATGTAAATTATTCATGCAATAAAACATTTTTTGCTATTGGCCATCGTTTACGAGTTATTTACGAATGACTAAAAAAGGGGACCTTAGAATTTATTTTCTCCCTTCAATATTTTTTTTTAATATTGATCCTGGCGAAAAAAAGTAGCACTTATTTTATAAGAAATCTGAAACAGATTATTTACGTAAAAGATATTTTTTTGCTGTGGGCTACCGTTTACGACTTATTTAAGAAAAACTAAAATAAAAAACGATTGTAGAACAAATTATAAGTAACTTTCCCACCTTTATTTTGCATTGATATCACTCTGACCCACGCTTAATATTATTTTTTATCTCCCATTTATCAACAGTTTATATAATAAACTATATATTTTTTTAAACGTAATAAGTGTAGCTTTACGACTGTATTTTTTGTTTTCAGATTCCTGCTACACTTTAAAAAAAATGGTGATTTAAAAAAAAATTAAACATATTTTTTTTAGTCTTTTCTACTTTATTCTTTTATAAATATAATATATAATAGATTCCTCATCCTCAATTTATCCGAAAATGATATACTACATGCCCTAATAGGTATAGTTTTAGAGAAATGCTGCTCCAAGTGAATCGCCGTAGGCTCGAACTTCCCCCCTTCCCCCCCACTAAATGGGAGGTGGCTCTCGACTGCTCACGGTCTGTATCTGCTCAAGACCAGCTAACAATCAACTGTGCCAAGTTCCCCATACAACGGTGTGCACTACCAAACCAGCTATGATGGAATATATTCGCAAAAAGATCCGTCACGAGCTGAAGGTGTTCCAGCTGCCATCTGTGCTGACACGCTCCCTACTCATTAAATAAATAATAATAATTGTAAAGAATTACTGAGTACCGGTAATGAGTAATAATAGCAATGTTTGGTGTTTCAGAAGAGGCGTCGATGATGGGCAGCCCGGGCGGGGTGCTGCCTTCCCACTGGTGCGAGCACGAGCACCGCAAGCATAAGAACCTCAAGCTGCACATGCACCCCGAGTATGTATATGCATCATCAACTATAGCTCTACCGGTCACCGGACTCACCGGTGACCGGGGGTGGTCTAATATACTCGTATTTAAGAACCTTCGAAAATAAATGGTTATTTGTGAAGGCAACAAAATGTCTTCCTTACCAAAGTTTTAATTTCCACATGATATTTCTGATTTAACCTCTTGATATTACGTAAAACGTTCACTAAAAAGTTCACTGAAAACTGCGATTTGTGCAACTGGCACTTAGACGTTTAGCAAATCTACATTAAATAATCTATTTTGTGAATTGCGTGTCTACTGAGATTTTGCGTACTTAGTATGAAGTAAGATTGATAATCCTATTCTAACATGAAACAGTGTTATGTTCGACAGTGATCTGGACAGTCCGGAGGCGCTCGAGCTGGAGCGGCGACGGCGTCGGCGTAAACGGCGACAGCGCGCCGCCGCCGCCGCCGCCGCGCAGCCGAGAAAACACCGCACGCTGCTTGTCTCCGCCATCGACGAACAGGCTAAAGTTATACACGTAAGAGACATATATATATTAGTCCTGGACAGGTCGAAAGTATTCGAGCTGGAATGGGGGGAATAGCGACGGAGCTGAGGCAAGGGGCGGATGTTATGCTGCCGAAGGAGCACCGTGTCACGCTCTTCCTTTCTGTTATCGATTAGCAGGCAAAGTAACCTATGTCAGAACACTGTGTATTTAGAGCTGAAAACCTGAAGACGTTGGAGGCCGCAGTGATGCCGTATGAGCACCGGACCCGGCTCGTTCACCACCAACAAGCAAGTGGCGGTCTACCAAAGTGCCACACTGGTAACTTGGTAAGCAATGCGATCATTGCATCTACACGAACATTAGTCACAGTGTCTTTGGTCACAGTAAAGCTGTTATTATTGACAATGTTTATTCCAGGCACTTCAACCTTTGACCTACTTCATCTACTTGCCTTGTACGGGGCTACATTGATAACAAATGCTTCACGCTTCGAAAAATTTAAAGAACTTGTTGAGTGGCTTACGTGCCAAGCCGGTATTCCTGCCAGTATTCGGTAGTAGCGACCTCTGTAGTAAATTAATGGAAATTTAAAAATTTCTGTACCGGCATAATATTACAACGTATTTTTAAAGGCGCCATCTCACGGAATAGGCATGACTTCGGTATAAATTTAGAGAACTCTGAGAGGTTTTAGTTCTAAGCGTTTTGAACCAGATGGCGCTCACAAAGCTTATACACCTTACGACCTTACTAACATCTGCCCAGTTTGCGTGAATATACACTAGAGGTCATTACTTAAAAAAAAAACACTGTGCCACCATTTTTCGCTCGGGTTGAGTATTTTATGAGAGCGTGGAGCAGTGAATAAACAGATAAAGTATATTAACTAAGTAATTAAAATGTTTGTCGGAAAATGCAGCTGCTGAGAAGCTTTTCAACTTATTCCGATTCCGTAGCCAAAATGACAAAAACAAGAGTCTTAAGACGATTGTGGACAACAGGAGAAGGCAAGCACTTTTCCATAGAGATACAAAACTAAGTACTTATAATGTAAATCTAGAGAGATGCTATCAAATCTAAACACACTAAAAACTGTTCTTTACTAATAAAACACTTAAAAACAATTCACACATTTAGGATTATACCACCCTAACTGGCCTTTTTAATTGAAATTTTACCTAAACTACTACAAAATTAAGTTAATTATTGTAAACGCTGTCTATTAAACAAACTGATGTAAAGGCAAAGTTTAAACGCAATCTGCAATCTACTTTGAAGTGTTAAGTTCACGCAAACTTTTGAGGGGTTAATTTTGAACTCCAACCTTGTGTGTTGGAGGTTGGAGGAGGGCGTGTCAATATTATTTTAGAAAAGTTAGCTGGATGAGGGTTAAGGCTGGAAACTTGATATGGTTTTAGAGAAAACCCTTCGATATAATAACATTTTGGATTCGAATTTCGATATTAGTTCGATATACTTACTGCAATATCTGTTATTGATACTTGTTTGAGAAACTACGTGATCTTAACTAATATGAACTAATTAAATTACTAATTACTTATGTAGATTGCGCTTCATATACCTACTCGTACTTACTCGCATAACCTCCCATAATTTAATAGCTTGTCAGTTTCGTCATGTGTGTATGTTTGATGTTTGTAATAGCGAGGTTTACAACTAACTAATCTTTGAAGTATGTTATTAGTATCGTGCAGTAATTAAGCCAAACACTGTGAACTTACTAACTTAATATTACTTCTATAAAATATCACGGGAATATGCCAAAAGCAATACCCAAGGGACGGTGTATACGAATAGAAGTACAAGCTATGTTCTTGTTTAAATTATTATTACACAAGCTTACCTATCTATATATTTGTAATTTAACATTTGTAATTTTTATAAGTAGATTGTATGATTTGTACTGTATTGTATTGTATTTAAACTTTGACATCATAATAATAAATCTTTATGTATCTATATATGAATATTTAGTTTCCCTCGTCTATTTGTAATCAAATTTATTTATGTTGTACATAATATAATCTTCAATGTAGAACGTTTTTGCTTAACAAAAATTTACAACATAATTAATAAAACGTGTAAAATCGATACTGACGTGAGCGCGACGGCCAAGTTCGCAATAAATGTTGCTCTTAAAAGGGGCCTATAAATTGATTCCGCTCGAGAGTGTGGGCGTGCTGTAATAGCTTAATGCAGTTCTGAGGTTCACTTATGATGCTAAGCGTCAGAATCTATCGGTCGTATGTACTTTCGACGTCAAAAATAGGTTTAGGTACATTTTTCGCCTTATTACAAAGGAGTAAGGTGCAAAAGTGTAAACATATTTTTGGCGTCGACTGTAGGTACGTAGGCATTACATCCGTTCCGTAGGTAGGTAATACAGGCACATCATTTATTGATTCTAACCTCAGTAATTACATTGAAATTATTATAAAAGGTTTTGATCAGTTGTCGTTGATGGGTATGCGTGTCTTGAATATTATACAACTGTCCGTTCCCTAGCGGGATTATAACATCGCATTAACCGCGTCTGATTTTTGAGGGTGGAATTAAAATAGGGGTTGTTTTAAAAAAATGGTTTTCAGGCGTGTCTACCTAGTAATTCATGCTAATAATTTCCAGTGAATTAATTTTAAGCGAAATGCAGGTTCCGACGCCTTGTTTCAAAGTTTTAAGCAATATATTTTACGATGGCTTGGCTCCCTTGTTCAATAATCAATACCTATTCAATAATTCTACTCTCTAGCAATTGCAATGTCCACACATAAAGTTTAAAGGAATGTTGCTTCTTAGCCTAATTCTTGCACTCATTTACGTTAACACTGAATACCTAAGTGCATAATATACTTAAATCTAAATGAGAATCGTTCTCGGCCGCCTCGACGATAGTGCGCCAGACACAGAATGTCAGTGGCGCCAGATCATTATTATGCCACCCATTTGATCTATAGCATGGTATAATAATATACTCCGCCTGGTACTCCATTCCCGTCTTTTCTAGGTCACCTAACTGACACAAGCCTACGTCATCATGCGACAGCGCTATATGATAATATGCGATAGCGCTATATATAGCGGCCATGTTATTGTGACGTAGGCCTGTGTCACTCTGGGAATAGAAGACCATGTTTTATTAGACCATGATCTATAGGGTATTTGACTACTATACAAATCAGTTTCTTTTTTCGAACTGTCAAAACGATTTTGCTACTATGGAATCTATATGAAACACTAGCATGTGACGTCACGATCAAATTATAGTTTCTTTTTGTAATTTTATACGGGTTTTGAAATAGGAATTGTGTCTAAAAATACCTGCTTTATTTCATGCATGTTGTAAAATAATTTATTTTTAATACAGTCAAATACCTACCCTATTTGTTAAAAAAAATATTTACTACCTACTGCGTAATATGGGTAAGCCATATTGACTTGCCAATCGATTCCAATCCCTATTGTTTGTACCTACAGGTCCTTGACCCCGACGAGCTTCCTCGACGGGCCCGCTACACCATCATGGTGACCGCCTGCCTCCTACTCTTCCTCTGTCTGCTGTTAGTCGGCGTCACCCTGCGGATGGCGCCTCTCATTGATGATATGGGTAAGTACATATATTAGGTGTTTCCATAAGGCCCAGGACCCTACCGTCTACCGAGCTGCCTTATTACAACCACCATCAAGTATACATGTACTTAATTAACCTGTTGTTCTTTTTCTAAGCGTAAAGGTCAAATATTATTTTTTATATTCGTTAGTTGATTCAAAATTCAAATATTTGATATTACCACTTGCTTTTCGGTGAAGGAAAACATCGTGAGGAAACCTGCATACATCCACGAAGTAATTCAAAGGTGTATGTGAAGTTCCCAATCCGCATTGGGCCAGCGTGGGGACTATAGCCCAAGCCCTCTTGCGAGTGAGAGGAGGCCTGTGCCCAGCAGTGGGACGTATATAGGCTGAATGATGATGATGATGATTGTTGTACCTATATATGAGATATAACTGATTGGTGTGGCTCTTAACTTTACAAGTGTAGGAGCGCCTTTTATATTTTGTGCTAAGACAGCCATTTTAGGCAATTTGCCATAAGCCTTTAACTTACAGGCCTATTCGGAATTCGAGATAATCACAAGATCTAGAGACGATTTAGAGATCAACTAGATTTACATTAGATATCGACTAGATGTGACTTGGATATCTAAGTCATAACTTGTCGAAATCGTTCAAGACGATCTCCAGAATCGCGGAAACGTCAAATTTGACATATCTATCTTACAAATATCTTTAAATTATCCGTATCGTAACTTGTTGAAGTCTAGTAGAAATCTAATTCATTTTCTGAATCGAGCCGACATTCACTGCCCCCCCCGCACATGTGCGTTCACTGTCATATAAGTTTGTTCCTAGGCCACGCCCCCTGGCAGTGAATGCGTTAATCTCCATTTAGGTTGCTCCAAATTAAATACAAGTTAAATTTTCCTCTTAATTTATTTCAGTTACGTACGTGTTATTTTATCGCTCAAAGGAGCGATTTTATTTGAAATTGAGTACCTAAGTATCTCAATTATTCCGGTTGTAATTTTTTACCATGCATTGGTTAGTGGACATTTTATGAAGAACTAATAAACGTCGTGAAAGGCATTTTCAAGTCTTCATATAAGCTTCATAATGGGAAGCCTTTGGGAGGTTGTCTATGAGTGAAACTCACTGGAAATGGGGAAACGGTATATTGTATGCGGGACTTTTATTATAAGAATATTATGTAGGGAATAATCGTGTGCCCTTTTTTCCTATGTGTTCCTATTCTTTATATTACGTAAGTATATTCTATTTGTGGGTATCAGAGTCAACAGTTAAGGGGCATGGTAAATATTCACTCTTTTTGCCTGTAACATGAACCTATATACCCACGTCTTTGCGTAGGTATTACAGGTATCATTTTTGTTGAGACTTGTGTCATAATGAAGCTAGTGGATTACATAATATTATAAGTGAATAGTATAATTTATACTTAATTTAAAATGACATCATCTATTTTTTGCACACAACACACAAATACAGAGCAGAAACAACTTAAATTTTCCCTCTGATTTGTTTACAATAAAGTGTCCATTTATTTTTCGACGGAAGCGATTTTATTTGAAATCGAGTACCTACCCCTATTACTCCGATTGTACTTTTTATCATCATCGCTTAATGGACATTTTATGAACACCTAAAGAGCTAACTGCGTGGCAAGAGCTACTCTCAACGGTAGATGAAGCTGTTAGAAAAATAATATAAAGTTTTACACGCGACAAGTAACACTGTTTTATGCCGCAATTACCTGACTTTAATTTACTTTATTTAAGCAATAAAAACACGGCTTATGGTTGCTGTTTGAACATTGTCGCCTACGTATCTAACTTGATTACAATAGTATAATATTAAGCATAATAAGTATTAAAGAGCCAATAACCTCTTGTTGGTGGTGTAATCGCTACGCTTCCCTGTTGTACCATTGTGGGACTTGGCAGCAACTTTATTCTTAATTTGCCTGAGATTTTCTCTGTAAACTTTACCTTAATCAAAATTTTTACGAAATTAAAAATCTAGAAAAAATACTTATGCTTTCATAATTGACTTTATTTGAGTCTTCCTATTTAGAATAAATTTAGTCATCGATGAAATTGTAGATTGGATTTTTTTGAGTGAAAATTCCAAATACTAAAGCGCACAGTGGGCACTTTTTATAATAAAAGCTCGGTTGAGCTTGTTAATTACTTTGACCATAACAGCTCGTAAA
This sequence comes from Cydia splendana, assembly GCF_910591565.1. NCBI lineage: Eukaryota > Metazoa > Arthropoda > Insecta > Lepidoptera > Tortricidae > Cydia > Cydia splendana. Next base: position 10,069,729 of record NC_085966.1, on the reverse strand, counting down.
GACTCTCTTTATTCTCCAAAAACTGATGGAAAGGGTGCATTTTATCCACAAGAGGGGCATAAATAGTAAATTTGATGCAAATTTTGAGTTAATTCTTTATGTTGGCTGATGGAATTGGCTTTTAAGTTACCATGTACTTGAATGATAAATATATTTAATAGCGTTTATTTTGATTATATTTTAAAAGATTTACAGTTAGTCTTTTCAACTCGTTTGTGTGCTGAAAAATTTTGTGTTTCACTCGCTCGTGGTTCAATTCTTGAATCTTTCGCTTGCTCGAGTTTCAAGTTTCAATTAGCACGAGGAGTCAAACAACAACTTTGCCGCTTTGTAAAACATATCACTATTACGCAGTATAATCAAATCGACTATCTTCTATAATTCCATGTAAATATTTTGCAGAAGTGCAATGATATTAGCGCGATTTTCAACAATCTGTATTTGTTAAGGAATAAGGAACAATTACGAGTTAGCAGTTGAATACATATTTCAGAGTATTATTTTTTTAATATGAACATTTTTCAATTTTTTTTCTTCCAGGTAAAGTTTTTGATTGGTCGTTTAACAAAAAGTTCAATAAAATGTGTTCGTACCGACATTTTTCATCCGTTAAAAAAGTTAAAGCGACTTTTTTAAATCAAAAATTTTTAATAATTGAATTCCGTGGGCTGTGTCCTGACTATGTATCTAAGTACCTATGTGTATACCTATAACGTTACAAGGTGTGTTGTGTAATACATTCAAATTTTCCAACGTCAGAAGTATTTATAAAACTCTGCGAACTCAATTTTTGCCTCAATTAAAAGTTAAAATGTATACCTAGTGATAACAATTTTGGGTTCCGTCTATTTGGCATAACTTCCGTGACCCGAAACGCATCTGCCATAACCTTTTTGGCAGAAATGTTTTTCGACGAATGTTAAATTTGCAGAAAGCTTAAGTTTGTATAATATGCAATAGGCCGAATGTTTGCAAGTCCGAATCTTAAATAGACTACTATTATTTTCGCCGACTTTTGAGACGAATAATTTTATTTAGCGTTTGTTTAAATGTCCGAAATGTGATTTGCATACTCTGTTTAGCATAATAGGATTTAGGCGAATATTTACATCGCAGAAAACGTATTTCGATTCTTTCTATTTCGTATAACTTGTATGATCTGTCATGAGCTAGATTTGGCAGAATGTTTTTCGACGAATGTTAAAATTAAAGAAAGCGTCAGATTGTATAATCCAAGTCTAATTTATACTTAACAATGCACAAAGCACCTAAATATGTGGCTGACTGACTCATTAACGCAGAGCCGTAACGGGAACACCCAAATATTCCGAAATATGTTTTTCCGACTTTCATAACCTCGATTTTCATAATCACGATTTTTTATACGTCCGAAATATCGAAATCACGACTTTGAAAACCACGAAAGAAGAAAATCACGACTGCGCTATTTCCGAATACTTAAAATCCGACTGTCATATGAACGAAAGCTTAAAGTTCCGATTTTTTTAAAATCCGAATTATTTTTTTCCGAATTTGTCTATTCCGAAAAATCATTGACCGATCGGAAATAAAATAATTCGGAATTCAGAAATTCGATCTTTTGTAAACTCGGAATAATGAAATTCATGATTTTCAAAAGGGAAGTAATTAAATGGTCACCCGTTTTTAAAATTGATTTGCAAAAAAAATGCATTTAAATCATTTGGACATGCTAGAACTGCTACCTTTACAGAAACCAACTGCTACTAGAAAAGTGGGTTAGGATAGAACTGCAACCTTCACAGAAGCCAACTGCTACTAGAAAAGTGGCTTAGGTTAGAGCTGCGACCTTTACGGAAACCAACTGCTACTAGAAAAGTGGGTTAAGTTAGGTTAGAACTGCGACCTTCACAGAAACCAACTCCTACTAGAAAAATGGGTTAGGTTAGGTTAGAACTGCGACCTTCACAGAAACCAACTGCTACCAGAAAAGTGGGTTAGGTTAGGTTAGAACTGCGTCCTTTACAGAAACCAACTGCTACTAGAAAAGTGGGTTAGGTTAGGTTAGAACTGCGACCTTCACAGAAACCAACTGCTACTAGAAAAGTGGGTTAGGTTAGAACTGCGATCTTTACAGAAACCAACTTCTACTAGAAAAGTGGGTTAGGTGAGGTTAGACCTGCGACCTTCACAGAAACCAACTGCTACTAGAAAAGTGGGTTAGGTTAGAACTGCGACCTTTACAGAAACCAACTGCTATTAGAAAAGTGGGTTAGGTTAGAACTGCGACCTTCACAGAAGCCAACTGCTACTAGAAAAGTGGCTTAAGTTAGAACTGCGACCTTTACGGAAACCAACTGCTGCTAGAAAAGTGGGTTAAGTTAGGTTAGAACTGAACTGCGACCTTCACAGAAACCAACTCCTACTAGAAAAATGGGTTAGGTTAGGTTAAAACTGCGACCTTCACAGAAACCAACTGATACCAGAAAAGTGGGTTAGGTTAGGTTAGAACTGCGACCTTTACAGAAACCAACTGCCACTAGAAAAGTGGGTTAGGTTAGGTTAGAACTGTGACCTTTACAGAAGCCAACTGCTACTAGAAATGTGGGTTAGGTCAGAACTGCGACCTTCACAGAAACCAACTGCTACTAGAAAAGTGGGTTAGGTTAGGTTAGAACTGCGACCTTTACAGAAATCAACTGCTACTAGAAAAGTAGGTGTAGGTTAGGTTAGAACTGCGACCCTCCCTCCCCTAGAAACTTACTGCTTACAGAAAAGTAGACAACAAATTCGGAATATCGTTATTCGGAATTTAAAAAATAGGAATCACGTCAAATCGGAATTCAAAATTTCGGAATTATGACAATTCGGAATTCGTGATATCAAAAATCGTAAATGTTAAATTCGGTGTTTCTCCCTATCGGAATTGTTATATTCGGAATTATGTGGTTCGGAATTTAAAAAATCGTCGGTTTTACTATTCGGAAATATAAAACTTCGTGATTTTCATCGTTCGGTAATTACGACAATCGGAATTTTGATGGGTCGAGCATTTAAAAATCGGAATAATAAAATTCGATATTTTAAAATTCGGCATAAAATATTTCGGAATTATGTAGTGTACCCAGCCGTAACTAAAAGCTCTGCCTACATTTATAATTCGTAAAAAAAACATTGTTATTGTATTTTTGAAACTTTGGGTGGGAACATATTATTGGCATTTTGGATGTATACATATTTTTAGCTCACAAAAAAATCCGAATCCGAGCACCCCACTATCCACGTGGTCTTGTCTGTTCTACCTCTAGAGTGTATGTAAAAAGCCGGAGGCGCGGAGGGGAAGCAGCCCTCGCCCGCCGTAGCAAAGCGCAGAGCACATAGCAATAGCGCCTGCGCTTATCTATGCAAGGGCGAAGGGGCTACTATGCCCGTAGCACCGGAGCAGATGCGGAGCCCAACAAAAAAACTGTTGCTAGAAAAGTGGGTTAGGTTAGGTTAGAACTGCGACCCCACGGAAACAAACTATTGCAAGAAAAGTGGGTTAGGTTAGGTTAGAACTGCGACCCCACAACAACAAACTGTTGGCGGAAAAGTGGGTTAGGTTAGGTTAGAACTGCAACCCCACGAAAACAAACTGTTGCCAGAAAAGTGGGTTAGGTTAGGTAACAACTGCGACCCCACGAAAACAAACTGTTGCCAGAAAAGTGGGTTAGGTTAGGTTAGAACTACGACCCCACGAAAACAAACTGTTGCCAGAAAAGTGGGTTAGGTTAGGTTAGAACTGCGACCCCACGAAAACAAACTGTTGCCGGAAAAGTGGGTTAGGTTAGAACTGCGACCCCCAAGAAAAAGAACTGTTTCCAGAAAAGTGGGTTAGTTTAGGTTAGAACTGCGACCCCACGGAAACAAACTATTGCCAGAAAAGTGGGTTAGGTTAGGTAACAACTGCGACCCCACGAAAACAAACTGTTGCCAGAAAAGTGGGTTAGGTTAGGTTAGAACTACGACCCCACGAAAACAAACTGTTGCCAGAAAAGTGGGTTAGGTTAGGTTAGAACTGCGACCCCATGAAAACAAACTGTTGCCAGAAAAGTGGGTTAGGTTAGGTTAGAACTGCGACCCCACGAAAACAAACTGTTGCTATAAAAGTGGGTTAGGTTAGGTTAGAACTGCGACCCCCCGAAAACAAACTGTTGCCAGAAAAGTGGGTTAGGTTAGGTTAGAACTGCGACCCCACGAAAACAAACTGTTGCCAGTAAAGTGGGTTAGGTTAGGTTAGGTTAGGTTAGGTTAGGTTAGACACAAAAGGAAACCGCAGAACGATCGCGCGAGGACGACGCAAACTCGCTTCCTCAGCGCCGAAGGAGGCCAGGTAGGCGGAGAAGAGCCTTCGCAGCAAGGATAATGCCGCCTTAACGGGAACCTGCGGGTGATGGGTCGGGAGTTCCATCACTCGCCTGAAGAGGTTTCGAGCTGGAAGGCCCTCAAGTGTTCCGAGGAGCCTTCAGCGAAGTAAGCTGCTAGAGCAGCCTCAAATGATGGGCTCGCAAGAGCAACGCCGACGGGGTATCGGAGGTCTACAATCGAGTTCCCGTAACCCCGCCAACAAAGCGCGCGGCGGAACACCCCAGGGGGTTTAGTCCGTGGAAGTCGGACATACCCACTGAGCTTCTCCCGGGCCAGTGGGATCCATAAAGGATTCCCCCTGAGTCATCAAAAAAAAAAAAAAAAAAAAGGTTTCCTGTGGAACATAGGTTATGACTGGGTCCTACGGGGGGAAAACTTGCGTGGAGTTGATGTCACGTGTTACGCCGACGACACGCTCGTGACGGCCAGAGGACCCAGATACCGCGACGCAGCTATGCTTGCGACGGCGGGAGTCGCCCACTGTGTGGCCCGAATCCGGCGTCTGGGGCTAGATGTGGCGCTAACGAAGTGCGAGGCCATTTGTTTCTTCGGCCCGCGAAGAGCGCCTCCAGGCGGCGCAGAAATTATTGTGGGAGGCGTTCCAATTGCTGTCAGGCCGACGTTACTCTACCTCGGCGTCTTGCTTGACAGCAAGTGGAACTTTAAGGCTCACTTTGAGCGTTTAGCACCCAAATTACTGCGCGCAGCGGCGGCCTTTGGGCGTATACTGCCCAACCTGGGAGGGCCCAAGGCCTCATGCCGCCGCTTATACACGGGTGTGTTGCGCTCAATGGCACTTTACGGTGCCCCAGTATGGGCGGATTCCCTCAGCAGCCACAACATTGCCCAACTGCGACGACCGCAGAGGGTAATGGCGCTGAGGGTAATCAGAGGATACCGGACAGTGAGCGCGGCAGCCGCGTGCGTGCTGGCCGGTTCTCTGCCCTGGGACCTGGACGCGAGGGCGCTCGCGGCGCTGTACCAGTGGCGCGGAGAGGCGCGAGCTCGGGGTGACCCGAAAGCACCTCAGGAGGTGGCGAAGCGGCGCACCGAGCTGCTAAAAGACGCGACGGAGATATGGGTGGAGCGGCTCGAACGGTCGAGGGCTGGCACCCGCACTGTAGAGGCGGTGCGCCCTGTCCTTCGGGACTGGGTTGAAAGACGCTCCGGTGTCCTTACTTTCAGACTAACGCAGGTACTGTCGGGGCATGGCTGCTTCGGCAGCTACCTGCACAAGGTTGCCCAGAGGGAACCGACACCGGAGTGTCACCAATGCGGAGCCGACGTAGACTCGGCCCAACACACACTGGCTGAGTGCCCAGTTTTTGGCGAGGAACGGGAGGAGTTGGTCGCCCAGGTAGGGCAAGACCTTTCGCTGCCAGCCGTAGTTCAGGCCATGCTGGGCAGCGAAAGTGCGTGGGAGACTGTGCTCACGTTCTGCGAGCACGTCATGGGAGACAAGGAGGCGGCCGAGCGCGAACGGGAAGTCCGGGCCGAGGCTGACCCAATGCGCCGCCGCCGCATAGGCCGCAGACGTGCCGCTCATGAGCGGAACCTGCCGCCCTGATGAGAGCCAGCGGGCGGCGGACATGGGGGCGTCCCCGCCCATGACGCTGGCTCCCGAGATGGTATGCGCAACCTTGTGTTCCGGAAGCGCTTCCACAGGGAAGATCACTAAAAAAAAAAAAAAAAAAGGGGGTATGGATCCCAGTCAGTATAGCCGCTGCGGGGTCGCGGACGCATTGCGCGAGCTTCCCCGTAACCCCGCATCCATAGCGGCGAGAGGACACCATGGGGTTTAGTGGGTAGTGGGGCCTCTTTACAGCCCTGAGTCCCACATAATCGCCCGGGTTTCTCCCAGGCCCGGCGGTATGCGTAGACGCATTCCCCATGTAAAAAAAAAAAAAAAAAAAAAAAAGGTTAGGTTAGGTTAGGTTAGGTGGCTCTCAGAATAATTAGGGGCTACTCAACAGTGTCCCATGCGGCGGCGTGTCTCCTTGCATCCACTCCTCCGTGGGAGCTCGATGCCCAGGTCCTAGCGGAGAGATACGTGTTGAGGGCGGAGGCCAGGGCTCGAGGAGAGTACTTGGACCCAGAAGCGGTAGAGCGGGCAGACCGAGAGGCTAAGGACAGGCTCCGGGAACTATGGGAAGCCGGCCTGGAGGACTCCCGCTATGGAACACGCACCATAGGGGCAGTCCTTCCTTACATAGAAAAGTGGTTGAAGAGGAAACACGGGGCCCTATCATATAGGGCAACGCAGGTAATGACCGGACACGGCTGCTTCGGTCATTACCTGCACAACATAAAGAGGGAATTAGGGCCCCAGTGTCACGAATGCGGTGACCCTGATGACTCGGCCCAACACACCTTAGAGGTCTGCAGTCGTTGGGATGAGGAGCGCCGTACTCTAACGGCAGCAATAAAAACGATGGATCTCTCGCTGCACAGCGTCGTTGCGGCCATGCTGGGCAGCGAGAGAAAATGGAAGGCGATAGTCTCCTTCTGCGAGGAGGTCATCTCGCAGAAGGAGGCAGCGGAGCGGGAGCGCGAAGACGCGGCCGAAGCACACCCGCTTCGGCAGAGACGAAGAGGGAGAAGACGCGCGCAGTACGCTGCGGTGAACCGCGTCCTCCCTCGGTAGGGCCAGTGGGTTGAGGCCCACATTGCACGGCCCTACACGGCTGAAGGGGGAATCAGAAGCGTCCCTGATTCTCCCTTCCTTTACTGCGGGTTCCCCGGCCTAATGCCGGGAAGAGACGGGGGGCATCATGGAAGAATGACTGCGCGAGCCCATGATGCCCCCATACAACGTCTGAGAGGGTGAGACGCCGGAGTGGGGTTTAGTGGGTATTCTCTTTCCCTCCCTCTCGCTAGGAGAGGGAGCCGAAAGAGTGAGTCCCACATACCCTCCCCATTATGGCCTTCCCCAAGGCCTGGGAGGGATGCGTAAAAGCATTCCCCACTTCGTCATAAAAAAAAAAAAAAAGGTTAGGTTAGGTTAGGTTAGGTTTTTCGACGAATGTTAAAATTAAAGAAAGCGTCAGATTGTATAATCCAAGTCTAATTTATACTTAACAATGCACAAAGCACCTAAATATGTGGCTGACTGACTCATTAACGCAGAGCCGTAACTAAAAGCTCTGCCTACATTTATAATTCGTAAAAAAACATTGTTATTGTATTTGTGAAACTTTGGGTCGGAACATATTATTGGCATTTTGGATGTATACATATTTTAAGCTCACAAAAAAATCCGAATCCGAGCATCCCACTATCCACGTGGTCTTGTCTGTTCTACCTCTAGAGTGTATGTAAAAAGCCGGAGGCGCGGAGGGGAAGCAGCCCTCGCCCACCGTAGCAAAGCGCAGAGCACATAGCATTAGCGCCTGCGCTTTGCTATGCAAGGGCGAAGGGGCTACTATGCCCGTAGCACCGGAGCAGATGCGGACCCCAACAAAAAAAGTGTTGCTAGAAAAGTGGGTTAGGTTAGGTTAGAACTGCGACCCCACGGAAACAAACTATTGCAAGAAAAGTGGGTTAGGTTAGGTTAGAACTGCAACCCCACGAAAACAAACTGTTGCCAGAAAAGTGGGTTAGGTTAGGTAACAACTGCGACCCCACGAAAACAAACTGTTGCCAGAAAAGTGGGTTAGGTTAGGTTAGAACTACGACCCCACGAAAACAAACTGTTGCCAGAAAAGTGGGTTAGGTTAGGTTAGAACTGCGACCCCACGAAAACAAACTGTTGCCGGAAAAGTGGGTTAGGTTAGAACTGCGACCCCCAAGAAAAAGAACTGTTTCCAGAAAAGTGGGTCAGGTTAGGTTAGAACTGCGACCCCACGGAAACAAACTATTGCCAGAAAAGTGGGTTAGGTTAGGTAACAACTGCGACCCCACGAAAACAAACTGTTGCCAGAAAAGTGGGTTAGGTTAGGTTAGAACTACGACCCCACGAAAACAAACTGTTGCCAGAAAAGTGGGTTAGGTTAGGTTAGAACTGCGACCCCATGAAAACAAACTGTTGCCAGAAAAGTGGGTTAGGTTAGGTTAGAACTGCGACCCCACGAAAACAAACTGTTGCTATAAAAGTGGGTTAGGTTAGGTTAGAACTGCGACCCCACGAAAACAAACTGTTGCCAGAAAAGTGGGTTAGGTTAGGTTAGAACTGCGACCCCACGAAAACAAACTGTTGCCAGAAAAGCGGGTTAGGTTAGGTTAGAACTGCAACCCCACGAAAACAAACTGTTGCCAGTAAAGTGGGTTAGGTTAGGTTAGAACTGCGACCCCACGAAAATAAACTGTTGCCGGAAAAGTGGGTTAGGTTAGGTTAGAACTGCAACCCCACGAAAACAAACTGTTGCCAGAAAAGTGGGTTAGGTTAGGTAACAACTGCGACCCCACGAAAACAAACTGTTGCCAGAAAAGTGGGTTAGGTTAGGTTAGAACTACGACCCCACGAAAACAAACTGTTGCCAGAAAAGTGGGTTAGGTTAGGTTAGAACTGCGACCCCACGAAAACAAACTGTTGCCGGAAAAGTGGGTTAGGTTAGAACTGCGACCCCCAAGAAAAAGAACTGTTTCCAGAAAAGTGGGTCAGGTTAGGTTAGAACTGCGACCCCACGGAAACAAACTATTGCCAGAAAAGTGGGTTAGGTTAGGTAACAACTGCGACCCCACGAAAACAAACTGTTGCCAGAAAAGTGGGTTAGGTTAGGTTAGAACTACGACCCCACGAAAACAAACTGTTGCCAGAAAAGTGGGTTAGGTTAGGTTAGAACTGCGACCCCATGAAAACAAACTGTTGCCAGAAAAGTGGGTTAGGTTAGGTTAGAACTGCGACCCCACGAAAACAAACTGTTGCTATAAAAGTGGGTTAGGTTAGGTTAGAACTGCGACCCCACGAAAACAAACTGTTGCCAGAAAAGTGGGTTAGGTTAGGTTAGAACTGCGACCCCACGAAAACAAACTGTTGCCAGAAAAGCGGGTTAGGTTAGGTTAGAACTGCAACCCCACGAAAACAAACTGTTGCCAGTAAAGTGGGTTAGGTTAGGTTAGAACTGCGACCCCACGAAAATAAACTGTTGCCGGAAAAGTGGGTTAGGTTAGGTTAGAACTGCGACCCCCAAGAAAACGAACTGTTTCCAGAAAAGTGGGTTAGGTTAGGTTAGAACTGCGACCCCACGAAAACAAACTGTTGCCAGAAAAGTGGGTTAGGTTAGGTTAGAACTGCGACCCCCAAGAAAACGAACTATTGCCAGAAAAGTGGGTTAGGTTAGGTTAGAACTGCGACCCCATGAAAACAAACTGTTGTTATTCGGCGAAATGATATTATGAGAAATAATAGCCTCGAATTGCGAAACATTCGGTGAATTAATTTTCGCGAAAAAATATTGGGCCTACAACATATGTATATGATTCTTGTAAGTATGCAAAACATTTGTATGCCATAAGATTTTATGCTTGTAGTACTTTATGCTTAATGTCGAATTATGCAAAAATAAATTATTACAAATAAAATTATGCGGAATGAAACAGATACCAGGTCTCGATTCGGACATTAAAATTATGCCAAAAGACACTTCGATCAATAAAAATTATGCGTAGAGTACGTATGCGCAACAATCAATACCAAGTGAGTTTATGCTAACAGTATATTATGCCTAAAGTTATTATGCACAATAGAATTATTACAAAAAAAAATTATGCCAAAGATAGGGGAACCAACAATTTTACTCAGTATCTACATAATCAGGTAGGTATCTTAAAATTATCTAATAACCTCATTACCTTAGTACATATTAGATTAAGTTTTGGCTCAAAATTTTATCTCTAATCATAATCATAATACTTTATTGCGACCATGGTAATATAGATGTTACACAATATAAACAGTTTCACATGGCCCCTGTTAGGGCAAAGCAAGGATATATGTACATAATATATTTACACTAGATTATTATATATTTACACAAAATTCTTAAAAAAGTTAATTAAATGATTACAATTTTTACGATTTGTAAAAATTGTAATCATTTGAAATCAAAAATAACATAAATAAGTAATAAAAATAAAATTCCGCAAAATCTAAACGCATGTATAGGTACATTTACGACTATTACCTATTTAGTTACAAATAGGTAAACTAAACGCTTTTCCGTTTAAGAGGAAAGGGGACGACCGAAATCAAAGGAAGGGGCAGAGCATAGCTACCAAAAAGAATAGATAGTATAGAGGGGTCCTGTCATTGTAAATTATGTAGTCACTGTAAATTTACTGCCATCTATCGACACACGACTAAAACTCAAAATGAAAACGTATAAAGTTATCAAAAAATGTATATATATGGATAAATGATTTTATTATTTTTATATCATTTTGATCCATATTCATTCACTGATATCTATGTGTTAAAATTGTTAAATATGAAACGGTGTCGTCACGCCATCTAGCCGAGGATAGGCTAAAGGTGTGTGCGGCATCTATTCGAGAATGACTTTTACTTGAATTCCGAGGCACGTTTTTTCCTTAGACTTTATTCGTCTTATACGAAGTTACATATGTCTTTGATAGCTACATATGATCCATATACATTAAATTGTGTGAAAATATATTTTTTATAAATATAACCCAGGAAGAAAAACAAGGACTACCTTTGTACGGAGAAGCGGTCGTCTACTATTGTCTTACCCCCTTATTCTCAACACTTTCCGGGCCTGATTTAGTATGTAATGTATTCCCCGGCACTTCACTATATAACAAACAGTGTTTTGCAATGTGCATTAAATTGTTTAATAAGCTACCGAATTGCATGAAGGAGCTACCTTTAAATAAATTTAAAAGAAGGTTTGTCAGTTATTTATTAGATAAAAATTATTATTGTCTGAAGGACTTTCTCTATGAAACTATTCATGAACAAAATTGTTAATTAAATGAAATTGTTATTAAGTATTTAAATTTGAATTTGTGTAAAATTTTGCATGCTACTATTATTATATACATATAGCAGAATAAGCAACAAATTGTCAAAATTACACCTGTGGACACAAAATAATAATATGTACTTATTCTATGCAAATAAAGATTCTATTCTATTGTATTCTATTCTAGTTAAATTGTATTTTTATTCCTTTCTTACAACCACATAAGTCAAAATGACAGATAAGGACAAATGATTATTAACTAATTGAGGTTTGTAGCACGTTTATCTACAAGGGGGTTAATCAGGCCACGGCTATTACGCAGATTACAAGACTTTCCGCAAAATTGAACCGACAGAAACGTCGGTGTTTGTTTCGTATTGTTTTATACGTGTGGGTGTACCCTTTACGCTTTATTGAAGTTAAATTAACGCTCAGAAGCAAATAAGGATTTTAAACTCGCAACTTCTACAGACAACAGAATTAATTCAATCCTCTTCGAATGTTTTCATTTCGGGAAATGTAAATAAACAACTAAGTATATTTGTATTAAAATTAACTTAAACTAAACTAGATATTACTAGAATTAAAAATGAAATAAATAAATTAGTACTAATTTAAACTACCTATAAATACAGTATAAAAAACCTATAAAGGACCCAATCATAAGAGAAATGCCCCGTCTAAAAGTTCGGCCTGCGGCATGGACCCCATTACACTGGCGGCGTTACCTCTCTGTACCGCTAGGGCGATACGCTGAGAGAGGTACGCGCCAGCCCTACGGTCCCCTGTGGAGTCGACCAGCCGCGCCGACAAAGCCTTCATGAATGCCTTCATGTCGGATGACCAAGGTCCCAGAGTCTCAACTGCGAGCGCCGCAAACTCATAGTCGTTAACTAAGGTCGAGTATTTGCGGCGCTTGAGAATCTGGGCCTGGTCAGCCGCAGCGCCAGCCTGGATGCGAGTCGCCCCGATGTGGGACTGTGCAAGGGTGTCAACGCACGTCGCGTCCCACACCAGGGCTCTTCCTAATTTCCACGGCACTAACGTTGCTCCGTCGGGACGCTTGCCGTCATCTCTAGCCATGCCCACTGGTTCTAAAACTGCAGGCACAGAGACGGTGGCAAGCGCGCGACGGACCAAATCGTTGATAGTGCCGTGGCGATACATGCGGCCGGCGCTTTTTGCGCAAGAGAGGCCATGCCGGCCCAGCTGGTCCACGCTTTTGCCGCAGGCACATGTGTGGGAAACACATATTCTGGACCCAAGCCTCAAGCCTATTGCTATTCTTAGGCTACTTGGGTCCAGAACCGTGCCTATTGCCTTGGAAGGGAGAGTCTGTAACCAGTGCCCCGACTCGGGGGCCGAAACTGCCAGAATTCGAGCGTGATCAAAGTCGTCCGGGCTGTTGTCTATAAGTGTGGCATGGACTGCCTCTAGGCGAGGGGAGTCCCAAGCCCGTTGAATGTGCCTGGCGTCTGGGATGTCCGCACTCGGGCATGACTGACACCATGCCTCTCTGGCCTCCCTGAGGCTCGCTACCTCATCATCGAGTATCTGTGGAAGGTTTAGAATGACACCGATGAGAGACAGCGAGCCGTACACGGAAGACAGAAAAGCAGGTAAAGCCGAGCTGGCCGAAGTGCGAACTCCGAGCCCCCCAAACCTAATTGGGAGAACTGCCTGGGTCCACGACCTAGTATCAAACTGTATATTTAAAATTTTGGATAGCGTGGCCTGAAGGGAGGTATCAATGGAAGAAAGAATAGAGGGAAACTTCCAGAATGGGCAGCTGCGTAGCAAATACACGAATTTTGGGGTGAATAGACAGAAACGGATGATGAAGAGAGCTATATGCGGGTTTATTTTGAAAAGTAACTCTGATGTACTGTTAAAAAGATTTAGTTTACAGTTAATAACAGGTGCGATAGCTTCGCCAAAGATCGGTGAGCCCAAAAGAGTGAGGGATGATTTTGATTGAACTGAAATATTTGGTAAAACTTCGTTAAAATTAGTCAAATAGTCGTTTTTTATGTCCGAAGGAAGGTGTTCAGGGAAAAAAATTTCGCATTTGGTATAATTTAGTGAGAGTCCGATTTCAGAGAACTTTTCTTCGATACATATTAAATCATCTAAAACAGTTGCAGCGTCTCCTCCAAGGGATCCGTCGTCTAAATACCATATGTTGAATTTGGACTTTAAACCTGATATAATGGGGTGGATGACTAGACTAAAGATGGCTGGCCCAAGCGGGTCCCCTTGTTGGCAGCCCATGCTCGATGAAATAATGTTATCTCCAAATAGCAATTTTGACGGTGCTCCGTAACATTGCCAAATGTATTTGTAGAGGTCTGGCAGTTCTTTTTTCACCGCTGCTAGCAGAGCACCGCGATCGATCGAATTAAAAGCATTTTTTACATCTATTTTCACAAAAATTTCGAAATCCGGACCACTTAAAAACGTGCGTGCAGCGTGCACTGCCGCCTCACATCCCCCTTTTACACCAAAACCTAGCTGCTTAGGCTTAAAGAGATGTGTAAGTTTATCATTAAATTTCTTACAACACAGCTTTGAGGCCAAACGTCTGTACGTGCATCCCACAGCAATCGGACGAATACCGCCATCCTTTTTTGCGAGAGCTACTAGGTTGGCGCCGTACAAAAGTGGGGCTATCTCGGTGTGCACGAGTCCTGCAAGCATTAAATTGATAAGTCCTGTTATTTCTTTTACCAGGGCAGAACTCGTGTCACCTAATGGTGTATTGATTAGGTCCTTAAGGTGCTGGGGAGATAGCCCGTCCATCCCGCCGGCAGATCCGTTGGGAAATGACCATATTGCCGACTGAACTGCGTCCTCTGACACGATAATTGTGGGATCGTCGGTAGCGGGGGGATGGGGACTAAGTTGTTTTATTATGATTATAACCTACTGATTTGGATCAATACCTATGTGTAAGTTCGAACCCCGGCTCGTACCAATGAGTTTTTCGGAACTTACCTATGTACGAAATATCATTTGATGTTTACCAGTCGCTTTTCGGCGAAGGAAAACATCGTGAGGAAACCGGACTAATCCCAAGTTAATCAACATCGTGAGGAAACCGGACTAATCCCAATAAGGCTTAGTTTACCCTCTGGGTTGGAAGGTCAGATGGCAGTTGCTTTCGTAAAAACTAGTGCCTACGCCAATTCTTGGGATATGTTGCCAAGCGGACCCCAGGCTCCCATGAGACAACGCTAGGAAGACGATGACCTATGTGTAAGTTAACTACATATATACTCTTTCGTCGTAATGCTTATTTAAAGCCCGTTGAAAATTATTTGAATTCGAAATTGCTTGGTTGATTTTTCAATGTGCTAATGATGTATTGAAATAATATTACATATGCATAAGTAAGGTTAAGAACACGTGCTCACTGCTAATTAAATCGGATGCCTTTGTCATAAATGGATGGAATTAAATTCGAATTATATGGCTTATTCCTGAATGCGCCTATCGAGATTATTTTGCATTTGAATACAGTGGAAATCTGAAATTCATGATCACAATAAAATTATTACCTATGTATTATGATCAATCGTAACATAACGCATAATTATTGTGATCATGGGAGCGTTAGGTATGTGGGTTAATAATAACAACGGATAACAATAAATCAACAGTGCATACAGTAAAATTTTGATCATCGTTACATTGCCTTACTTAGGGTTTATATGTTACTATTTTATGAAATTGAAACCATCTAAAATGAAACAAATAAAATGAAAAAAAAAACTACAATAATGCCTTAATTGTGTTCAAACTTTTCTATAGTCAATTATATTATATTCCATGTAGCAGTAGTATGAAACTGTAATTTCTTGCATAGAAAATGCATGGCGTAGTTTTATAGTAAAAAACCGGGCAAGTGCGAGTCGGACTCGCGCACGAAGGGTTCCGTACCATAATGAAAAAAAAAACAAAAAAAAAGCAAAAAAAAAAAACGGTCACCCATCCAAATACTGACCACTCCCGACGTTGCTTAACTTTGGTCAAAAATCACGTTTGTTGTATGGGAGCCCCATTTAAATCTTTATTTTATTCTGTTTTTAGTATTTGTTGTTATAGCGGCAACAGAAATACATCATCTGTGAAAATTTCAACTGTCTAGCTATCACGGTTCGTGAGATACAGCCTGGTGACAGACGGACGGACGGACGGACGGACGGACGGACGGACAGCGAAGTCTTAGTAATAGGGTCCCGTTTTACCCTTTGGGTACGGAACCCTAAAAAAACAGACTAAGTATATAATTATCTTGTCGCTTAAATCTTGTAAGGTCATTAAGTGACTTTGAAAAATTATGTTACACGTGTACGTATGTCGATATACCTACCTACTCGTATTTCTTAGACGAGATTATACCTAAACGAAATGGTTTTTATCGCGGTTTGTCCAGTGAACAGTGAATTTCCGAAACTCGGCCGTCGAAACCCGTGATCGGATTAGCAGCCCTGCGGCCGTGAAGGCTCGCCCGACACACAACTTACCCAGTAAACATGGGCTACACAATGTTGCTTAGGACTTTTACTGCAAAACACGGAACCCTTATGGATTCGTCATGTCTGTCTGTCTGTCTGTCTGTCCGTCCGTATGTCACAGCCACTTTTTTCCGAAACTATAAGAACTATACTGTTGAAACTTGGTAAGTAGATGTATTCTGTGAACCGCATTAAGATTTTCACACAAAAATAAAAAAAAAACTATAATTTTGGGGGTTCCCCATACTTAGAACTGAAACTCAAAATTTTTTTTTCATCAAACCCATGTGTGGGGGTGTCTATATGGATAGGTCTTCAAAAATGATATAGTTTGCGCGAGAGACACTTCCAAAGTGGTAAAATGTGTGTCCCCACACCCCACTGTAACTTCTAAAATAAGAGAATGATAAAACTAAAAAAAATATATGATGTACATTACCATGCAAACTTCCACCGAAAATTGGTTTGAACGAGATCTAGTAAGTAGTTTTTTTTAATACGTCATAAATCGTAAACCGCAATTTTATTATGTTACTTGCTGCTACGGAACCCTTCATGGGCGAGTCCGACTCGCACTTGGCTGCTTTTTTTTAACTTTACTCTTTATTGCACACATCAAAGAAAACAGTTTCAGAAAAACTCAATTGATTAAAGGCAGACAACTGGCGGTCATAATGTTCAAAGTCCACTCTTCCAGACAACCTTTGAGTCGCGAAAACAGAGAATTTTAATCAACAAGAGTAGGTAGGTGTTGCAACATCGTTTATGAAACCTACACACAATTTGTATACACGTTATATTTGTTTGTCGAAAATCGTAATAACTTCTTGGTTTTCATTGTTTTCATTTAGCTCTGTTCACACCACACGGACGCTGATTTTGTTTTACCAATTTAATATAGTTTTCATCTCATTTCGATACGACCTTGGATGGTCTTATCAGGAATTTCGCGCGCAACAATAAGTGAGAGCGAAATGCTTTATGAGAAGACTTTTGATTGCATTTCGTCAGCGCGTGCAATAGAGATAGCAACAGGCGGGTCAATATACGAAAATCTGTGTGGAAAGCTTCTCTTCTTTACTTCAAATAATTGGCACTGGAAATAACAGTTATTGGAACCCATTTGTCTTAAAATAAAGTTGAAGTCGTCCTTTATTTATTCGCTTTCCATCGTTCACCTGAATCTGATAGCCTATGAAGGAGGTGAAGCGGATAATATAAGTTTGTGAGGCCATCACTATGACACGCGTCTAACTTAAATGCAGTTTCTGTAGCACATGTCATGTTTTAACGGCAACACCCAAACTCAAAAGTGGATCGTATCTACAGAACTCAAAGAATTACTTTTATATTGTATGCAAACGTTATAGGGCATAATTAAAGTAAAGATTTTAAGGCCTGGGATACCTATATCCATATCCAATCCACATTTTGACTTCCACTCTAACTGATTCATATTTTATAAGTTGTATACTTTCCATTGGAACTTAGTTCGGTCGGTAGGCAAGTCGGTGAAATATGAAGATTTTTGGGACCCTAGACCATACACTATACTACGAGTAATCTAAGGCAAGTGTTCACAGTTTGCACTCGGAAATAAATACCTTATCAGCTTAAACATGAATATTGACTATGGAGTTCATTCGAATACCGCTGTCTTTGCGAAATTAACAGAATAGGATGAGATTGATGAGTTAAATAAAAATACGGTGTACTAATAGGTTAGGTTATATTATTATCATCATTCAGCTTTTAGCATATTTTTGTTCTCTTAAACAATGCTTTGAAGTAAAACCTTTTGTTACTATTTGAATTTAATAGTGCATTTAGTGAGTAAATAAATAACTTTGCTACAAAACAAACATTTACGGCGTCATTAGCTTCTGCCCGCGACTTCGTCTGCGTGAAATGGTGATAATGATAGAAAAAAACTACCCTTTGTCCTTTTCCGGGCCAAGAGGTAACAGACAGAGTTACTTTCCCATTTATAATATCAGTAGGGATTCATAAACGCGCTACACTTATCTATTAATCGTTTGCATTAATCTGTCATTTTGACCTATGTATTTGTAAGAAAGAGATAAAACATAAGTAAAGTAAGGCTTGTAAAGTTTTATGAATAAGCGGGTTACAATCTTCATAATAGGTAAGTACTTGCATGAAATATGATCAGAGCAACTTTTTGTACCAACAATCTTTCATACTTATTACATTATACAAGATCCAAGTTTCACTTTTGCTACCACTCCGTTACGTTCAAGTAATTTGATGGAGCGTTCTTCAGTTATTTTCGCGGATATGAGTCCATAGTGCGGGTTGAACCAAAGCTCCCTACACTTTATTAAATTTTCAATCTCAAAGTTAAATTATGTGAAAGTAGATGTAAACGTAGCGCTCGGGTATAAAGGCTTCTTGTATTTGCTTTGGTAATTGTAATTTCGTTCGAGTAATAAGGTGGAGGTTAATAATAGTCCGACTAAAATTGTTATTTTGAGGATAAATATCAGTTTTATTTATGCCACGTTTATGTAAAAAAATTGAATTTTGCATTACGCGTGTAAGCAGATGCTTACTTAAAACTTAAATTATTGTACAACCCCAGTTGAAATTCAAAACATATTTCGACTTTGTCGACGAATATTTTTAGTCACTTTGCTACTTTAAATACTTCTCTGAAAATGAATTGTGTAGTAATAACTAATAGCGACTTACTTACTGCTATGTAAAGTACCTTCAACGGAGTTGCACGAAGTCGGTTATCTTACAGGAGTTTAAAAATATGTTGTGATTAGGCGTGTTAATAAAAATAAACACTTTAACAGAGATAAATACTCGTAACAATTTAAAAGTTTAGAAAACACCGTTCAGGGTATGAGATGTCCAGGCCTCGGTGTTTTTATAGCACGGTAATAATACTAAAGTGAGGAGAAGACGAGTGCTGGAGGCAATGCTAACATCAATGTTTGCGCCAATCTCATACTTATACACGTTCAATAAATTGATTAAAACTATCGACTCGACTGATGTGAGAGCAAAATAATAAGTCCTTAATTATCTCTTATAAAACTCACCTTGACACCTCGGTACAGATATGTCGTTTAGTACGCATTTTGGTAAGCCCATAACATTTTATTTCAATAAATATCAAATATCAAATAATTTTTGATTATTAAAAAAAATCTTCTTTGCTTTTAAAATTTACATTCAGGTGCACGTATATCGACTTTTGTAAACATTGCTGTAAGTCAAACTCGTGGATAATAGATATTAAATATCAATCAAAACCCTCGGGCCCCTTTGCTAGTCAGTCGAGGTTTAACTCTCAAATTAATATTATAGTACAAGTCTAGTTATATTGTACTTACCTATATAATCGTACCTATTTAGACGGCCGACTTAATTACAAGTTTGACTTTGTCAACAGCAACTAGGGATTAATGCCTGATATTAAACTAGTATCACAAAATGAGTTATTAAAGCCACTATAGTGATGGTAAATTGTTGGGAAGTCGGCTGTATATAATCACGTCCCATTCAGAGCGGGTTAACTCTCGGTCGAGTTACTGGAACGCAGAGTTCTATCCGATATTCATGCGAACTGCATTTTGAATTAGTATGACCATGCTGCATGTACGGTAATTATGTATTGTATACTACTATCATTGTTATTACACTCTTCGAATGCATATTATTGGCATTTCTGTTTGATGAGGAATAACAATACCTACTTATGAAAGAATAGGGGACTCAAAAGACAATGTGAAAAGCATTTTTGAGAATAGATTCGCTGAATAAAATAAGTACAACTATCGTAATAGATGTTTTAGTTTAGTTTTAATTAGACTTACGTTGCTAAGTATACCCTCGCACCTTAGCCCGCTTAGCTTAGCCCTAAGATCCTCTGTACACATGAAATGCAATAAAATATATGAATATGAGTATGAGTATGAGTATGAGTAATATTATATCTAATATAAGATGAAAAATATTTTTTTTTCATCTGATACCTATAGCATTAACAGGGCGGGTAAAGCATAAATCAAGATTTTTTTTAAAAACGTATTTCATAATTCATAAACTTTAGTCTTTCATTTCTACAAGAATGTAGAAAACATCGGAATAAGTAGCCAAGTTATCAGTAATTTTAAAGTTCAGCATTTACAAACACAAGCGCAAGTAGAAAAGATTCCTTTGTAACATTTTTATTTGTGTTTGCGCTCGTTTTCTGCGTAGTGGATTTTTATGTTATACGGGCGCATGTGAGGTTTACCTTGTAAATAAATCTCGTTAGTGCTGCAAATTGCGTTATTTTTCATAGACGACAAATATTAAATCGTAAGTATTTATTTATACGAGTATGTTGGTTCAAACCTACCTAGAGTTAGACCAAGAAAAGTCTGAAACGATTTTAATACCACACACGCAGTACAAGTGTTATTTATACGTTACAATTTCATAGAAGTTTGACGTTTAAAATGACACTTGCACTGCGTGTGCTATCAAAATCTTTGCAGACTTCTCTTGTAGCAGGAGATCTAAGGTCCACCACCTTGCATTTTGGAGACAAAGCAAACCGCTTGGAACAGGTGTTCCTGGGGGTGATCTGAGCTGATTAAGCCCGGTTGCCAAGAGGTTCCCCCCAGCAGGTGGGCAGGGGAGGGGGGGTAAAAGTGCCTCCGGCGCGCCTCACTCTAAGCTTTATATCTGCATACATCTCGCAACTATATCAAGTTTGGTGTCTTTTTCGTGTAATTCGAGAATAAAGAATTCAGTTCTGTGACTAAATTTTTACTCACCCATACAAAAAATTCGAGAAATTCAAAATTCAAAAAAAAAACTTTTAATTTTTTTTTTCGTAAATCCTCTAAATAAATTTAACTATGAGGATTTGCTCTAGAAAAAAAATACCTGTGAATAGCCCAGTTATCCTACTATACAGAATAGTAAACTTGTCAAACATTTTTTTTCATAACTCTTCTTCCTCGCGTTATCCCGGCATTTTGCCACGGCTCATGGGAGCCTGGGGTCCGCTTGACAACTAATCCCATGATTTATAACTGTATAACTTGTTTTTTTCATAACTGTTAAAAAAAAATGTTTTGTGTCGCGCGGCGTACCTGCATTGTAAGAGCGGTATGCAGCGTTTAGGATTTTTAAGTATGTTTAGATGATTTCTGATAAGTTGTTATTCTTCTGCTTGTAGATTACATTAATAAATTACTTCTGGAAGTGATATATATACAAATATAAATTAAATATATAAATAAAGATGTTGGGAAAACTTTCGCCAACAGAGTTAAGTATTTTAAATATGATAAAATTAACATTATTATTTGCATGTCTTTTCCATATCTCGGGACCATGGGGTCCCGGACCTTTGGGAGGCGTACGTGGGGACGAAGCCAACAGCGCAGAGGCCCTTTAAGGCACGTTAATCTAAAAGCAAGGGATACATGTGGTGGATACTATCCCCGAACGCACAATGTGATACATCCGGAGATGGTCCCCGCCAGGTGCAAAGACTATTACAGTGCAGCACTTTTGTGCTGCGATGGAAACTAAGGTCATGGGCTATAGATTTGAAAGTTGGATGGACTGGATAATGGGCTATGGGAGAGACTAGCGGACACCTGCCGTGACAATCAGTCTCAAAATTGTAAATGACAGGTGGTGACTCGCCAACTCATTGAGTGGGCCCCGCAATGGCCGCACGCACAGTGCGACAACAGGGCAATACTTTGGAGTGGCTGTGAGGTTGTCGAGAGGTGAGTCTGCGGTAGCCAGATCCCGATAATCCGTTCAGCAGGCCGCCGGCGTTATGACATTTTACACTTCGAACCTGGAGCATAGGTCCCGCTCTTGCGAATCCATTTTGGCCGGCCAATCAAGGCAAGCACAGAGGCGAGGGCCAGATGACAGGGCCCTCTGGAATAGGGGTCCGCGGTGTCGTCACTCACTGTCAGCTCGCCACAAGCTGCCCCCGCGGGACATTATTATTATTATTGTGGTGTTGTGGGCCTTTGAGTGTCGCATTGACCAGCATTGATCTATTGTGACGGCCCTTTAAGTTCATTACTAATGCCCGTTGCATCCAGAAAGTTCCAGATTCTTTGGGCCGTAATGTTTTGTACCTCATAGGGTTGCACTACGTGTCGCCCTAGGTAGGTACTTCTTTTTGACATTAGTAGTCCACAAGAACAGAGAATGTGCATTGCAGTCTCCTCTGACTCCTGACAGAGCCTGCATGTCGCATCTTGTTTCTTGCCAATTTGAAACATATATGTTTGTTCAACTTGCAGTGTCCAGTCAGTATTCTGGTCACCGCGCAGGTTTTGTGCCTTTTGAGTCTTAAAAGCTCCTTAGCAGTTTTGCTGTTGAACCCTTTGATCAGAGCTTTCGAGTGTTCTTGTCCTTTAACGAACTTCCACCAATCGATTACTCTCGTTTTTTCTAAGTTGCTGAGCAGAGAATATGCATCTCGTTTTGTGCTTCCACAGAAGGGTTCTGGGCCGACCAGGGATGTGTCTGCGCCCTTTCTAGCAAGTTCGTCCGCTTCTTCGTTTCCGTTAATGTCGGAGTGCCCTGGTACCCATCTAAGTGTAACTTTGTTGGAGTAAACCAGTGCATTTAGGTTTGTTTTACAGTTCTGGACTAGTTTTGAGTTTGACTCAAGGGATTCTAGTGCCAGCGGAGCAGCCTGGCTGTCTGAGTTGATGTAGATAAGCTGGTGCCTTAGGTTTCTATCCAGGTTGATCTCCGCACATTTGTTGACGGCGAAGACTTCTGCCTGGAAGATTGAGGCCAATGTGCCCATGCTGACGCTAGCTCTGAGCTTAGATCTCTCACCATAGATCCCACATCCTACATCATTGCCTTTCTTGGAAGCATCTGTATACCAGATGTGGCTTCCCTCTTCGACGTACATTTGGTTGTTGATCCATTTGTCTCTAGGAGGTATTTCTACTGTGTACAGTTTGGTGAGATGACATTCGGTGTGAGCGTCATCAGTGGGCATGCTAAGGGCTCTATTCGCAAAAACCCAGGCCTTTAGATTGGTTAATGCCTGAGAGCGCCATTTTGGCCTGTTTAGCGTGCATATTCTGTAGACGCAGTGCTTGGCCTCCTTTTGCACCTGCAAGTGGAGTGGTATGATGTCCAGCAGTGCATCTAGGGCCGCTCCCGGTGTCGAGGAGTAGGCGCCTGTTACTGTTAAACAAGCCGTGCGTTGCAGGCTGTTTAGAGTGTCTATTGCTGTCTTTTGGCTGGTTTTGTTACACCAGACTGCGGAGGCCGCTGTGTATAACCACATAGCAATTTGGATCTTAAGCCCCATCTTGCTCCTGCCATTCGACAGCATGACCACATGGCCATTTTCACTTTTTGTATAATGTTTCTCAGGTGAGGGTTCCAAGTTAACTTTTGGTCAAAAGTGACCCCTAGATACTTGACCTCTGCCGAGAACGGTATTATTTGTCCATTAAGTCTTGGTTTTGTGAGTTTATCGAGCTTCCGTTTCCTTGTGAATGGTTAAATGGCTATTACAGTCTTGCTCGGATTAATGGACAAGTCATTTTCTCTACACCATTTGAATATTGTGTTTAGAGCTCCTTGCATTAGGTTGGATATTGTGTTGAGGCAAGGGCCTTTGAAGATGTATCAAAGTCTTGGCCTGACATGATTGCAAGAAGTTGGTCCACTGCTAGGGTCCATAATAGTGGGGCTAAAACGCCTCCTTGTAGGCACCCTTTAGTGGTATAAAATTCATGCTCTATATATAGTATTGATGGTCAGAGTGGCTACTCTGTTTGAGAGCATGCTATGTACCCATCTGGTGGTTTCGTCTACTCCCTTTGATTTCATACCATTGAGTATGGTCTCTGTGGGCGTATTGTCGAAAGCACCTTCAACATCAAGGAACGCACATAGAGCGGTTTGCTTTGCCTCTAGGGTTTTCTGCACCTTGTCAACCTGGTTGAAAATTATTTCGGCGACACGGCGGTTTTTGGCGCACGGCGCGATTTGGTCTATGTTTGGGGACAGATTATAGCCCCTCAGCAACAGCCACCATGCCCTGCTGACTGGGGCTGGTCCAAACAACAAGGTTATTGGGAGCCCATATGGACAAGCCTACCTGCGGCAGCTGCTGCTTGTTTAGAGCTTATTCGTTGCCGCTGCAAAACAAAATGCGCAGGGAGGTGCAACTGCGTTAAAAAAACACCTAAAATGCACAGTCCCATGGGCATGTAATGGCAATTACGAACAATATAATATCTTATTTTAACCCGCATTTTTTGTCAAACATCTCCTATGTTAATTTTATCACATTTATAATACTTAACTCTATTAGCGAAAGTTTTCCCAACATCTTTATTTATATATTAATTTATATTTGTATATATATCACGTCCAGAAGTAATTTATTAATGTAATCTACCACCAGAAGAATAACAACTTATCAGAAATCATCTAAACATACTTAAAAATCCTAAACGTTGCATACCACTCTTACAATGCAAGTACGCCGCGCGACACAATTTTTTTTTTAACAGAGTTATGAAAAAAAATGTTTGACAAGTTTACTATTCTGTATAGTAGGAGAACTGGGCTATTCACAGGTATTTTTTTTCTAGAGCAAATCCTCATAGTATACATTTTGTAGAGGATTTTCTAAAAAATTTTTGAATTTTGAATTTTGAATTTTTCGAATTTTTTGTATGGGTGAGTGAAAATTTAGTCACATAAATGAATTCTTCATCCTCGAATTATACGAAAATGACACCAAACTTGATATAGTTGCGAGATGTATGCAGATATAAAGCCTAGAGTGAGGCGCGCCGGAGGCAATTTTACCCCCCCTCCCCTGCCCACCTACTGGGGGGAACCTCTTGGCAACCGGGCTTAATCAGCTCAGGTCACCCCCAGGAACACCTGTTCCAAGCGGTTTACTTTGTCTCCAAAATGCAAGGTCCCAAGGTCTTAGAAAACGGGACCTTAGATCTCCTGCTATTGGTTTAACTCAACTGTTTAATTCACATTTTTTTATAAATGTGGTAATTTTTATTTGAAATTAATTAGCCTCTTTGCAACACACTAAAGTCAATGATAAATAATTTGTGTGCTAGGAATATATAATTCGTACTAAAAGAAAAAAACCCGAGAAAATTTTCGAATTTAACATTTTAAACCCAACGAAATGACGTAACACATTGGCTAATTTTTTTTTTAATTATCATTTATACCACCAACCAACTGTGATATATACTATACAATGTCAAAGATAAATAAATTAATTGAAATTAAAAAGAAATGAAATTAAATCAAAATAAAATATAATAATAACGACTTGATTATATGAAAATAAATATTAGAGCATTAAATTACAAATTAAAGTTAATAATAATTACTAAGCTTGGCTAAGTAATATAAATCACTGTAATCAGCTCGTCGGTTAGTCACAAACAGGAAACGTTGAATTATATGTATGTATAATACCTAATCCAAACGCAACCTACATAAAGGTGCTTCCACATGACAGGTGTTGAGAGCGCGTCAAAACGCGTGAGAGCAACTTCATGGAGTTAATTCATAAGTAATCATTTGTAGCCGTTCAAACACTGACGCGCGTTTTCCGACGCGCATGAAAGTTGCACTAACGTACCCAGATGCCAATTCTGATGTAACAATTTGTTATTGATGGCATTAGACATCTCACGCACACCAATGAATGTTCCTTTCTCACGTTAAAATATAATTAAAGTGCTTTATTTGAAACGCATATTATTAATAAACGGGTCACTCATGTATATTACCAGGGATCGTACATTTTCCAGCGTTTTTGGTGCACGAAGTGTTGTTAACGGAATTGGTATAAATAATTTCAACCCTAATGATTAATTAGCGTTTATTACGTTGATTTTAACCTTAATTTACCATTTCAGTTGAAATTATCTATACCAATTCCGTTAACACCACGCGAATCGATTTGGTGCAGCGGAGTGGTGTTAACGGAATTGGTATAAATAATTTCAACCCTAATGATTAATTAGCGTTAATTACGTTAATATTAACCTTAATTTACCGTTTCAGTTGAAATTATCTATACCAATTCCGTTAACACCACTCTGCTGCACCAATAATGCTGGAAAATGTACGATCACTGATTATTACTGTTCTGAGCTATCACTGACATACGTGACACTGGGCTCCACGGAAGACCAGCGCTGGAGCATATTATATTTTATAGCATATGCTGAGTGGTATCCATTTGCAGCCTCTATAGCAGCATTAATACTGTAATGATTGCATGTTAGTATAAGCTACAGTAGATTTAAATGTCTAGTGTATAATAGGGTGGAGCGAAATCCAAAATTCTTGAATGTAGCAATGGAACCCCTCTAAAAGGTTGTCTAATTTTTTATTATTTAAGGGAAAAATAATAAAAAAAATTTGGTATATACTTTTAGCCCTCTACTATTCGATTATATATAGCAATATATGTATATTTTTAATAAATTTAATTTATGCTTATTTTTTTATAACAAGTTTTATTCATTAAATAACATATTTTTCTTACAGATATACTCGATTCCTATACTTATTTTTGTTTATAACGTATATTTTTATGACACGGTAAAACCACGTATTTAGGGGTTTTATGGAAAATGCCCTTTAACCCGGATATTGTGCACAAATTGGAGTTTGCAACCCATAACAGAATCGTGAAAACTATTTTGAACATGATAAGATAATAAAAAGAATACTAATATGAGTATATATATGCCTAACATACGTGTGAACATGACCCAAAAAGGGCGTAAGCGACGCCGTAGGGCGAAATTTGACGCATATTTAAACATATAAGTAACCCTTTTTTTGCAGTAAAATGATACTTTTCGTAATCAATAACATCGTTACTTTGACACAAGACTGTCTAAAAAAAATAACTCATATATTTTTTTTACACTGTAGCATTTTCCTTGTTTTGCATGAAATTGCTGTTTAATATGAAAAATTGAAATTATATTATTTCATAAATAAAGAAAAATGCACTAAAATTTTGATAATAACTTATTATACGCTTATTAAGTATTATATAATTTCAATAAAATGTACACATATTAGTGAAATAGTATATTTTAATAATTTATGAAAATTTACAATTATTAATTTCTTTAGCAGCTGAGTAGAGGGCTAAAAGTAGTGTTGATTTTGAAACTTGATATAATCTACATGACAAACTGCAACTTTTGGTACCGGTTCCACATCGATATACAAATTTTTATTTTCTTCCATACAACGACGCTCCACCCTAGTGTATAAGTACTTCTTTCCTAAAAAAAATATATGGTGCTGTATGTATAGATGGTTTTTAGGGTTCCGTACCCAAAGGGTACAACGGTACTAACACTCCGCTGTCCGTCCGTCCGTCCGTCCGTCCGTCCGTCCGTCTGTCTGTCACCAGGCTGTATCTCACGAACCGTGATAGCTAGACAGTTGAAATTTTCACAGATGATGAATTTCTGTTGCCGCTATAACAACAAATACTAAAAACAGAATAAAATAAAGATTTAAGTTGGGCTCCCATACAACAAACGTGATTTTTGACCGAAGTTAAGCAACGTCGGGCGGGGTCAGTACTTGGATGGGTGACCGTTTTTTTTTTGCCGTTTTTTGCATTATGGTACGGAACCCTTCGTGCGCGAGTCCAACTCGCACTTGCCCGGTTTTGTAATAAACGTTTTTCTATTCTATTCATTTCTATTAAGTTGCTCCTTGTAACTTGAAATCTGTCTATCCTAAAAATACCCATCGAGTAAAAACTATAGCTGTAATCCCAGTGACGACGAGTTTTATTATTAATGGGCAGAGAGATTAAGAAATGTCTAAGCACTAAAGGCTACGCTACCGAGATAATTACGCCGTGTTTGCCGACGCAAAGGAAAGGCCAAAGCTGTAGGCACTCATCACAATTATCTGGATTTTGTAAAGAAGCTCTAAATCTCAGATTACTAGCTCAATAGATGGAGCCGGGAAGATTTGCGCTTACTTATTAACCCTTTGAATGCCACGCCTATCGTGCGCTCCGGGTCAACGTAAACCTTGTCGGAATGCACGAAAGTTGATATAGTCAAAAGTCAAAAAGTCAAAAGCATTTATTGCAAACATATTACATAATATTAGGTAGGTAGGTACCTATACATAATATGGACCCTGCAAGGGCGTAGCAATCTTATAAATAAATAACAAACTAAGTACTACAATAGTTTCTTCTGAATTACATAACATTATATATATATGAGATCACAAGGCTGTAGCCTCGCGCGTCAGTTGACGTCTTTGACGGTCAAAAGGTTAAAATGTTTACGTTCTAATGCGGTTCCTATCCGTTGACTGACCGCTCATTTCAGTTGCGTTCAAGTTAGGACATTAAAAATACGAACTAATTTAGTGCAACGGTTAAACATCGGTTATAAACGACGACAAACGCTTTGAAAATAGAGACGTCAATCCAATATACGAGTGTAATAGATGGCTATTATTCTACACTATTCAAGTATAAGGGCACCTTTTTGTTGTGACTGCGATTCTTTGCACACCCATCATAATGCGCAGTCTAAGGATGTAGTCTACGCTCCAAACATAGCCAGGTACCCCGGATGAGTGACGTTATCGCCCCGCTGACTTGCAGGGTCCGACGTGAACCATAATTTATCTACCTCACAACATCTGTTTGGAGAAATTTTAATTATGTACTTCAATTCACTCGGCCTTTTTTCGCTTTCGATTGTAAAGATGAGTGGTGCGTTTGGTTCGGCCTCTAATTTGCTCAATTTAATTAACCAGAGGAATAAACACTGAAACATTTTTGTGATTCAGAAGGCCGAGCTTTTTCTGTAGTGATTTTCTAGAGAGGTAGTTATTACCTATTTTTATATTTTAGATTGATATTAAGTACTCGCATTGAATCTTGCACCGATATGGTATGGCTGAAATACAAGGTTGATTGATGGGTAAATAAGATCTAATTGGAATCAATTTGTTAGTGTTTCGAATTGATAATGCATTTGAACTTTAGGTCAATTCGAACTCACAGTCCGATGTAAAATTGATATCGTTTTATTATCAATATCTGGGACACCGAGCTTTGCTCAGAAACCATATAACAACTCAAAAATGCGCGTTTTCCCAGAGATAAGAACTAGCTAGATCAGCAGAGCAAAAACCCCCATATAGCAAATTGCATCGAAATCGTTAGAGCATTTTCCGAGATCCCCGAAATATAATGTATAAATAAACAAGAATTGCTCGTTTAAAGGTATTAGATAGATAGATCAGATTCATCCGAGCGTCTCGCTTGCGAACAAACTTTAATGCATTATCTCATAGTGTAAGGCCGGAGCCCCACTGCTGCGCACGCTACATCCACGGCCCACGTTTTAATACAAACCGTGGGCAAGCCCACGAAATTTTGTATAGGAACGTGGGTCGTGTACATAGCGTGCGCAGCAGTGGGGCTCCGGCCTAAGTTCTAATTGACCTTCAGGTTTAGTATTAGGTAAAGTTGCAAAAGCTTGCTTATATGCTTAATGGCAAAGCTTGTAAAAACAAGTCAGTATGATCCAAAACGAATGATAATGGCGCCATTATAGAGGTCTCGATCGGGTCGCGCTGAATGCCTGCGCGGGACACCTGACATTCCTTCTGTTGTCGGAACAATGGCGAGACAAACAAACTGGGATAACTTTGAGGTTATCTTTTCAGGGCACAAGCCAAGGCAAAGTAACGTTTGTGTCGTAATGCTAATTCGGTTCTTAAGTATAGTAAAATGGTCCCGTAAATGATGACTCACGTTAGACCGGGCCGTGTCCGGAGCTTCCGGAGCTTACTTTTCTATGACATGACAGGCGATCACGTGATGCTTTCCATAGAAAACGATGCGCCGGAAGCTCCGAGCCGGGTACGGCCCGGTCTAACGTGAATCATCCTTAAGCATAGTATATTCTTAACATTATAGAGTTGTGCGGAAAGAGATGATTCGTATAATGTATCCCAATACATTCTACGAGTACGACTCTTCTCTTTCCGAACAGAGTCTAACTGCCGATATTTTTGGATTGCTCGTTTGGTCATAGAGTAACTTGTCAACTAGCAATACTGATAAATTCCGCTACTTGACGCATGATATTGAGGTAAGAAAACTGATGTATGGAGTTACCAGTCTTTCTTTACTTATATCACTCTATGTTTAGGCCATCTCCGGTAACTTTGCACCGAGTTGAAGTTGAAAGAACAAAGTGTGGAGTATCATGGGAGTTGAAAATACGCAATAATTACTCCTTGAAATTTTAATTAAAACTAGATCGACAAACCTCTACATTAATTCAGAGCACGACGAGAGCTGTCAAAAAGCACTTCGTTTAGTATTCATTCGGCAACCCTTGACATCTCCGGAATGTAATGAAACATTACGCTAATGTTTTATAGGTAAATGAACTCGTATCATCGCCCACACTCTGACATTTCGTAAACCTTATTACAACAGGCATAAGGTCCAGTGATGGACAGTTAAGAGTGTTGCTGTACGTAGCTACTTAAATGCTAAGTACCTACCTATCCAATACTTAACCTGTTAAGGTTTGTTACATTTAAAATTTAACTATGCTTTGCGTTTTAAAATAGGCACCATTTTATTATTTCGTTGGTCAAGCTATATACTCGTATATCCAAAAAGTCGTGGAGTAGGTATTTTAGATTCTCAGACATCTCTGAGACTAAATTTAAATATAGGCTAAGAGTCTTAGTCTATATTTAAATCTGTTGTTATCAAAGGGCTTCAATGAAAATGATCTCTACTTTTTGCCTTCTATTCGCCCTTTTTCCCAGAATCCCTTTCTTATATTCCTTCCTTTCAAATACAATCAGTGGATTTTAACCAGCCCCCGCAAAATACTACCTACTACCTACTTGAAGCATGAAAAAGTAAAAGCCCTATTCAAGTGGACTGTTCCAATATTTATTTGGGGCTTACCCCAAGAAATGAGGAATGTTTTCGGTTCCTTATTTCAACCATATTGAACATCATCGTCCATTTTTATGGTTTTCGTTTCATAAATAGAAAAACTTCGATTTATATTTAATATCGAAACAATACAGTTTTTTTCATGATTTTTAAAGATCTTTATAAGTTGCCCTATTGTTTAGCCAATATATTATATATAGGACAATAAACAGACGCAGGCAGCCTTTTCTACGTACAATCAATAACATAATACATACAAACTTCTATGCAAGGGGGGTCACTTTTCTTACAAATAAATTACATACAAATTGCCATACCCTTCTAGTTTCCCAAAAGTGAATATTTAGACACACCTTATCAATAATTGTGGTTCTTTCAGGCACCATCAGGTACCGATGATGTTTACCTACTACGGATGGCTCCTTTACTTAGCGCCACTTGCACCATGCCACTAACCCGGGTTAACCGGTTAAACGGGTTAAACGTTAACCCAGTGTCAAATTGTACTGGTAGGTAACCATGGTAACTCCAGATTTTACCGGTTAACCCAGGGTTAGTGAATGGTGCAAGTGGCCCTTACTTATGTTCTCAACGTTAGGTTTAAATTTATAACATGCCACTGTTAGCTTTCCAGTGTAGTACAGAAATAACCACATCGGCGTTGTCGGCAGCAAGCGTCTTTTCAAGCTTGGCTCTAGAGAATTGGCAATATCAAAGGCACAATGTTACTCGTAGGGGAGCGGGGGCTTGTTGTAACAGTTTTAGGAAAAAGGCCTGTATTGTCTAAAATATGTATAATTTTATGATTATGAGTATGAGGGTTTGTAATCTAAGCATTAATTCCGATTACAAAATAATTTTAAATGTTTACGCATCTTATACACCCGACACTTTTTGAAAAACTGCGAGTTGTTACAACTCACCCCGTAATTTTTTTTCAATACCTGGTATAAACAGAGCTCGTATGCATACCCACTCGCTTCGATGTCTAGCGGGGCAATGGCGGTGTTTACGTTATTCCTCGAGTTATAAGAAAGTCATTCAGCAAAAAAAAAAAAATTTAATTCCCCGTCAAAATTGAGCGTTACTACTTACCCCAGTTACATTAAACCCCCGGCTCCCCTACCAGCGTTCGCTTAATGAATGTTAAAGGCGAAACAGTCGTAGGCGCGCGGTTCCATTTTTGATAGGATCAAGCCAAAGTTATGAGCTGAATTAGAAATAGCTCTGGCAGTGAGTAAGTATGCTGTAATATGTATGTTTACTTATTTTGTGTAGAGTACCTAAAATACTTGTGCTGGCAAGTAATAAAGTGATGTTATCTTTTTTTTCCACCAAATTGTATTACTTTTGGGTCTGGTTGTTAAATAAGATAAGTATTTATCTACCATTAACTAAAGCTCCCATTATTTTATTACTTGAGGGCAAAAAACTATGCTTATCTTTATCAGACAGTCAATATCTCCTGATTTGAACTTTGTCAACCCATTTTGAACCAAAAATCAGATATTTTTCAGCGTATAAGGCACAGCCAAAATGTGTAGCGTTGCATATTGTCGTTAGAATTCCTAGGGAAGGCTACATCGTTCGCGTAGCACCGCCAGCGAGCTACGCTGCTACGGCGTAGCAACGTAGGCAGAATGTGCGGTATGGCTGTTGTAAACTCCAATCAAAACGATTGCGCTTGGATTTTTTCTTACATCGTTAAGTGAAACTGAAGTTGTTTTTGCAATTAAATTGGATGTAGCTTACCAAATGTGTAACGGTGGGAGGTATTTACCTACTTGTAGGGTTACGCTCGTAGCCCGAAGCCAGCACGGTTTCGCCGTATGTAACGCGTAGTCGCTACGAACAGTGTGCCCGACAGTCGGGTTCTTGGCCCTGAATGTGTCAAGTAATCTTCAACAATGTGCCTACTATTGTTATTCTTATTACTTACATGGAACTATCGATAAATCTGTATTTTTAATGAGGCTTGTTATGTTAATCATAAGCATAAAATTCGATCAGTTGTTGTAATAAAAGAGTTCATTATTCTTTTATTTACATATATTATAATAAATGCACAAGCTTTCACATTTGAAATTTCTCTAAATTTCGATTGACGTTTTCTATCAAGGATATATGTATTATTTTACTAAATTGATTATCAATGAAATATTACGGTATCGATTTAAATGAATACACCGTTTCAACTCTAGAAAGGTACAAGTATTGTGTATTATTAGAATTACCTACGCTATACCACAACATGATTTAACAGTTACCATTATGTGCGGCGAAATGTGCAATTAGAGCTCTTGTGTTGCAAAATCAAAGTGGACATCATTTTGCTACGATTGTCCTACAAATATCTAGCAAATTTAAACAATTTTTAGTAGGTCATTAGTTATGTTTGTGATAGATTAGACTACCTATTTGTTTGGCCTTATTTATCACTTAAAGCTAAATTAGAAGACAGCTGAACTATGTAATTACTTTGAGATAATTAACAAGTACGGGTAATGCCGAAGGTCAGGCTTATACATATACGCATTAATAATGAATATATTATTTGTAGTAGTGTTTTAAAACTTGGGGCCAAATTATTATATCAATTAATCGAAAGTATTATTAACTCCTACCTACTATTAAAGTCAATGTTTTTCAAAATAGTCATACATGATCGATATGAAAAATAAAAACAAGTTATCACACACAAATTAAAGTTGCTTCTTGCTGTTTATATTACAAAACATGCCAAAGACATACAAATAAATATGCACTACATCGTAAACTTTGCTTTTATTGTAAATATTGTTGGAATCACTTTACTTAAAACACAATCTTTACTGTCATTGTAAATAATATAAAAAGCAAAGATGATTAAATTAAACATTAGTTTTATTCGTAATGGAAAAGCTGTACTCATTAGACTAGATACATTGCGGTCATCAATAGTAGTGACAGGTTAGAAGGGGGATGCATTTATCCCATGTTATTGGAGCTTCCAGTAGGTACACCCTGTCACCATTATGGCGCCACATACGTTGTGACCTTATGACGCGTCCTCATATGAGTCGACTAATAATTTTGATAGAACGTAATCAAGACGTAAAATATGTAATTTTTACAGACCTATAACCATTTCGAAATATATATGTTTAGTACCTACATATATAGAGCTTAATGGTTCGGGAATCTAAAATGTTTAAAGAGCGTTTAACATTCTAAGATTCTTTAGAGCTCTAGGATTTTTTTTCGTGGCTTTCGTATATCGTCGGTGCGAATAAAAAAATCGCCATGTATTTTCAAGCTACTTTTCAGGAGACAAAAATAACTGTTTATTTTCCTGTTTGTAATATATTTGTTGCATCTGTATTTTTTTCTGATAGATCATTGATTTTTACATAATACTCATGAAGAATATAAACAGATTGTTTTGTTACTTTTTACAATATGATTATTTTAACCAAATTTTGCTACATAGCGATTTAAATTTGGTTGGATAAAATCGTCATGTGTTAAGTATGTAACACATAGCGATTTGTTGCCAAAGTAACATATTACGATATATGATACATAGCGAATTTTAGGGTCTGTCGGGTAATCCATTCTACAATAAATCGCCATGTGCAACATTATTGCCATCACCCTCGACGGAAAACTAGACATTTAATATCGTTATGTGCTAAAAAATCACATAGCTATTTTTTTGTTTCTGTTCTGTTATTTTTTTGTACAAATGTTGTTCTGTTTTCACATAGCGGAATTTTTATTTTCAAAACTAATAAAGATATAACAAAAATATTTATGTGGGTTGACGGGAAATTTAAAAAGGAATTCAAATAAGCCAAAATAAAAAAAACGTAAAATAACACATAGCGATTTTTTTATTCGCACCGACGATATTAGTTTTCTACAATATGGACGTAGTTCCGGCACTCTGTCAATACAAATTTTTGGCATTTTTTAACACTTAGAAAATACAGAAGTCGATACCAATAAACCTTGCCATCTTTTGTTAGTTTTCTGTACTTTTAAAATTACATTTAGCATTCGTGTCACGTATCGCGCGGTTTGCCGACGTGCTGTCGGCGACGACGCGGCGGCGTGACGACCCGCTAACGGGGTTTCGGCGTCTTCACGGCACCCACTCGTTTCTAGCTTAATCGCGTCCAAGTGCTCATTAGGGGTAGTCCTTCTAGCTTGCATAGGAAATGTAACCGTGCGAATGAAGTGCCAATTTGTGAGGGTTTAGTTCACCGTTTAGTAAGACAATCTACCTACTCATACAGTTACCTACGTCATAAAATTGTAAGTTGCGCTCAGGATGGTTTAAAAGAAACTGCTGCACTGTTTCGTCAGATTTTTCGGGGCACCCCCCATTTTAAAAATGGGGGTTAATGTGAGCAATACGACAACAAAACAACGACAGTGTCGCAGTGTCCTGTCACTTAAATTTTGCTTCTTGATTGTTAATTCGTCTTATATTGAACATACATAAAACAAACATTTATCTGACATGTATTGATCGAATAAAGGATCACTGTCATTTTCTATAACGGCTGATCGGTGATCACGTGGTGCTTTCCATAGAAAAGGAAGCGCCGCGGAAGCTCCGGCCCGGTCCCGACCCGGTCTAGCGTGAGTCATCCTTAAGGCGCATTATTTTCAAATTTTAATATACCTATTCAAATCAAAATTTATTACATTTATCCATAAACGTTTATCGTAAACAATGAGGTTAATCTTAGGGACCGAATATAATTGGCTAGAACCGCAAATCTCCATCTCCGGCCCGGTTGCAAGCTGTTAATTTACCTGGACGTTGCGGACATTCCATAATTCAGATGTCAACACCATGGCTCAGATAACTGAATCGCTTCATCAAGCCAATGAAATTTATTACTGTTTGTTTTCTGCAAACATATTTATCACAATACTGTTATATATAAAGCTTAGTATCTACTTGTATACATTTTTTGGAATAAATGTAATGCTCTCACTTATACTTATAATAGACTAGCGACACGCCTCGGCTTCGCACGGGTTAACAAATTATACACAAACTTTCCTCAAGAATCACTCTATCGGTAGGTGAAAATCGCATGAAAAACCGTTCAGTAGTTTTTGAGTTTACCGCGAACATACAAACACAAACCCACAAACAGACAGACGCGGCGGGGGACTTCGTTTTATATTATAAGGTGTAGTGATACTTACTTGTCAATCATAGGCATAGTTATAATTAACAGTTGCGAAACGAAATCTGTTGTTTCCGCGGCGCCATATTGATTATTACTAATTAATTTACAATGACACTTGTGTCCATTATTTTTAGGGTACGTACCCAAAGGGTAAAAACGGGACCCTATTACTAAGACTCCGCTGTCCGTCCGTCCATCCGTCTGTCACCAGGCTGTATCTCATGAACCGTGATAGCTAGGCAGTTGAAATTTTCACAGATGATGTATTTCTGTTGTCGCTATAACAACAAATACTAAAAAGTACGGAACCCTCGGTGGGCGAGTCGGACTCGCACTTGTCCGGTTTTTTCTATAATAAAGGACGGTAGTTCGACATTTTTATAGCAGAATTATTTTGTTAGGTAATAAAGTGAACCTGCTAGATTTTTTAAAGTTCCATGTATCATGGGTGTTACAATACCAAAATAAGGATTAATTGAAAACGATTTTTAAAAATCAGTAACTTTTACTTATGAAAGCAAAAGAATGTAAATAATCGTATATGATTCATAATTGTTACATATTTGCCGTGACTTATTTTTCAACAGTGTTTTTCAATAAAAAGACACGTCAAGATTGTTTACCTTGTTTCTAATGCTAAAAAAACGACCTATAGAAACCGATCGATCAAGTTCCTATTAACTAAACTACATTTACATTATCAGACTCACATGTAAATCATCTTAATATCCTGACTCCTCACTACTAAATAGGTTTCTCCATGAATAATACATCGATAATCCGTGATCTAGTGTTTCTTGGTGTTTAATATCGCGGCGCCCAGGGCTATCATTCCAAATGCTTAGCAAGTAAGGGCTCAGGCCAAGTATTAGATTAGGTATTATGTTAGAGTAATTTACTTAATTTTAACATAAAACCACCCAGATATGGTCGAGAATTTACTTGAATAGGTATCTTAGTTTAGGAGTGACTAGTATAATTTGAAGGATGAAATTCTGAGGCTAGATATTTTCAAAAATGAGAGAACTAACTGACACAAAATAATACAATATCACATCAGAATATACACTTATTTATATGTTCCGCTTTACGAGTAAAGAATCATTATTTGGTACTTATGTGTAGTACAAAGACTCAAAAGGGTAGCGCCATTCTCTGACGACATTATCTTATCAGCATCAAACGCGTGAGAACTCAGTCAAGTCGTTGTTTTTGTTCACATAAATAAATGTGTTTGTTTTGTTGACTATCCAGCGACAAAGCTATAATATAGCGGCATTGGCGGCTAACGTTTTCGCGTCTCGATTTAAAAAGCCTTTTAGTCTCAGTTTCAAAGAAATAGAATTCTAAAAACGTATTGAATACCATACCAAAAGATCTAATTAAAGTCACTAGTATCCTTTCAGAATAAGTAAGTTGTATAGTACCTAATATTAGGTGAACGTGAGGTCTATGTACAGTCACCTGCAATAATATGTTACCCAACGAAGGCCGCAAAAATATCTGACACGATCGTATTTGTAGAGTCATAAGAGCGTGACATATATTTTTGCGGCCTTCGAAGAGTAACATATTATTGCAGGTGACTGTACCTACCTAATTAAGAAATGTCACTGTGGACAACTGACATTTAGACCATAGCATAGGTACCTATCTCGTCATCATCTTCCTTGCTTTATCCCGGCATTTTGCCAAGGCTCATGGGCGCCTGGGGTCCGCTTGGCAACGAATCCCGAAAATTGGCGTAGGCACTAGTTTTTACGAAAGCGACTGCCATCTGACCTGCCAACCCAGAGATCATCCCTAGCTTAACCTTATTATTTACTTTAACGGGACTTAATAGTATATAATACGCCCCTTGGGCTAGTTAATATTAAGTTTTAATTTGTATTTAGCTATTTTATTGTACAGTCGAATAGTTTAATTTTAATTTAATTTTATTGTAATTCTATGGAAGTTTTCTGGAATAAAACAATTTCATTTCATTTCATTTCATTTCATAATACTATAATAATATATTATACTTACCTAAGCTTTAAATATATCTCCAACGTTTCGAGGAGGTCATTGTCCTCGTGGTTTCGGAGAAAGCCTGGCTAACGTTAAACGTCGTTAAAATACGTGAATGTAAACCAGTGCATATCCATCGTTTCATAACAAGAAATTATTATCTGAATAGACTTCCGTTTTCCACTCCATCACCCTAAGCCGAAGAGTTCACCTAATATGAGCTATACAATAATAGATATAGTCGTACACATACACACACACTACAGGCGCCCATTTCTCGAACGGTATTAGTCTAAAATTATTAGTGTGTTGCCATGGTAACCCATACGACTTGACAGTTCGTAGACTCATAATATTAGTCTAATACCGTTCGAGAAATGGGGTCCAGGTCACGATATACTGGCCTAATAATACCTCGACTCTGGAACACGCAGACTGTATCCAGGGTAAAAGGGTACGTCGCCAGCTGGGCACGCCCTCATGAATAAAACATGTCCTAACGTGTCTGTCACAAGGACCTGTTGAGAGCACAGCCAATGACGGCAGCTGTTTTATATTTTTGATAAATAAAGTGGAAATGGGTGTAGTTAGACCTCTGTCATGTTTAGTCTCAATCAATTCAGTTGTTGGACTTTAAATGACTTTGGTAGTCGTAAGGTTACGGTGGATAAAGTTAAGTTTATTTGACGTTATTGAGATTGGTTCGAATTGTATAGCGTGGAGACTATAGATAGACCAAATAATCATTTTGTGAGCGGCCTACGCTCACAGTGGGACGGATAGACTTGTGATGAAAATTAGAGATAGTATTCATCAGTTGATCGATCAATGCTACTTTATCAAACTATTAAGTAGCCGGGTACTTCAAAGAACGTATAGTCGATGAGATTATGATTGAGGGTCTTAGGCCATTCTAAAAATACTATTAAGGATTTGGCAAAAGTGTCAATATTTTAGGATTGAGTTTAATACCTAATATGAAACAGAGTATAAATGAAATTGTTAAACAAAATTCTCTTTTCAAGTCACACAGGATTGCCAATATCCCTAGCATAAAAACGCGATAAAAAACAGTAGCAACAGCAATTTAACTTTCAGATAAAGTTTGTCTAACCCGTTCCGGTATGGGTAAATATTTTGGAACACGTGCAAGCATGGGGCGCGCGTGAGTCTGTCCCTTGAGTGGCATTCGAACTTGAAAAATATGATCTTGATATGATATTACCGAGTACAGCATATTTTTGCCTAGCTGTAATGCTGTATACCTAATATAAGTACTATTAAATTAGTAAATTAATTAATTACCCGCATTGCATCTCCCTCTTGTACGAGTATACTTGTCTTAAGTACGAGTGTAATGCAGTGCTTTCAAATTAATATCAAATTAAGATTCGATTTTTAAAGTTCCACGTGCAAAATACGCGCACCAATTATGTGCGAAAGTTTATTAATATAAGTAGGTCAGCGTAACAGGGACCTTGATATCCTTCACAACCATCGAAATTTATAGAACAGTCATGCAGAGTAAAACATTTGAAATTACTTATTTTTATCCAAGTTAAATGTCTCATTTATGTAAAAAATATTCAGTAGGTATATAGGTATGTAAAGAAATATAAGTTGTTACACTTTAAAGTGTAACGGATCTAGAGGTTTCAATAAATTACGTAGTATGTATAAAACAAAGATGCTGCGTTTGTCTGGTACCTTAAATTTTTTAAACTATGCAATGGATCTTAATGCAATCACCAATAACAACTATCAGTGATTGAAAAGGAAGGTTCAGATGTAAAAATCGTTAAATATATGAGTAAATTAGTTGAATTGTGACTAAGATTACTACCTACATTGCACCCGTATGAAGCTGGGGCGTGTCGTTATAATATATCGCAGGAAATACTTCGAATAAATAACAAGTGAACATCAAGAATGCGTTGTTCAAGTTAGGCCGGTTAATCAGAAGAAGTTTATAATAGTATGAACAAGATGCACTATAATATCAAATCCAAATCAGGTTTTAAAAGTTCGTTTGCCGCTCCTGGACAGAGTGGACAGTCAGCAGGTTTTAATATGGCGGACCGAAATCGCCCCCGTAATGTGTTCTTAGTCCGTACCAACAAAATAAATACGTTCGTTCCATATTCGCGGCGTAACAGAAAACATGTGTTATATGTGGTAATTAATAATGGCGATTCATAAAATGATTTAAAAAAGTACACAAATGTTCTGATGAATATTTTATACATAGTCATACATATTTTATATTTATATTTTTTCATACATAGTCAAAAGACACGGCTCATCTAAACTTTTAATGCTTCCTAAGTTTAGCCTCGGCCTGCCTAATAATGATCTCATTAATGAATATCTTAATTGATAAAAATAATATTTTTTTGTAGTTTCTGCTGCCCAGATAATCCAGAAGTTTCTTTAAAATGCTTTTAGTGGACGAAGTACGAGTAAAGGGGCACAAACTAGTAACAAGGCAAATTCTATTAGCGATGAACACTTTTTTTTTAATCTGTACTTGTGTTTTAAAATCATTTTAGGGGCTACCCGAGGTTTTCATCGATTTTTGACATGTTTTGAATCGTATCTCCTTTTTTTGCACTACAGATAGAATTATAAGACAAACGGTTATCGATTTTGTCCACCGGATTTTGAAAAGATGAATACTTATTTTTTTTATGAATTTTTTAAACATTGTCTAAAAACCACTTTTTTCGTATCTAGTTTGCAGTGAAGGATCTTACATGTACGAAATCTACATATTTGGGTTCGTCTTTGACGTCTCGAAAAACGTGTCCAGGGTTTTAATTTTAAACTTATTAACACAAAAGTTATGGCCAGAAAACCAGTTTTTTAGCCTAAAATTGTTCAATTTTGATGCCAAATATCTCGAAGACAATGAACTTTGAAGTAAATATGGGATACTATATTGCTTAAAGCCGTTGTTGTTAATATAATAAGCTACAAAAAACATTAGAAAACTAAGGGATTCAGATCGAAGGTCATTGGCGTGGGGTAGCCCCTTAAGTTTT
The DNA here is from genome assembly GCF_910591565.1 of Cydia splendana. Classification (NCBI taxonomy): domain Eukaryota; kingdom Metazoa; phylum Arthropoda; class Insecta; order Lepidoptera; family Tortricidae; genus Cydia; species Cydia splendana. The sequence continues at coordinate 10,028,644 of NC_085966.1, read as the reverse complement.
TTAGTTTCTTTATGTTACTGTACTTCCGTAAAAGGTCATGTGAATGAGTTGTAATAATTTATTCTGGTAGGCACTCAGTGGACGTAAAGGTATTTTTGAATCACGTGTCTGACCGGCGGCAGACGGTTTTGGGGATGACCAAATGTTTCGCGCTAATAATAGAATATAAAAATAATATAAAGTCTGCCTTTCGACTAAGTGAATTTAAATGTATACGTCTGACTGGTGTTAATGTCGGAGAACCTTTGTATTACTTTATTGTAACTTTATATACTTGAATTAAATAATAATAAGTTAATATTTGGCCGAAATTACTCCTATGTAATAACTTGCGTTTTTTTGGATCAGCCGATTTATAAAAAAAAACATTGGTAATGTTTTTTTTTATGCTATTTCAAATTATCAAACACAGCAGGTATTTCTTAAATAAACTAATATTTATTTAAGAAATACCAGCTGTGTTTGATAATTTGAAATAGCATCGCGTAGGGCTTAGGTACTATATAGAGCTAAGATACTTAAAATATTTCAGCTCATATTATATTCCAAAGGTGTGGTACCTTAACAGCAGCAACCGCGTTAAAGCCGCAGAAATTACCTACCTACCTAATGTTTTAATTTAGCGACAATGGTAAAAAATATTGTGACTCAAAATTAAACTTAGATTGAAATACCTATACGGATTCATAGCGTATATACCTACAGTCACGATATGAAGCCTTAATTACAAGGATACTGATATGAATTTTCGGACGAGCTCCGCAGTCGCTGTTCATGACAAGATAAGCTACACCACATGCATCGCCCGAACATATTCCCTTACCGGTGCACAGATTTCTGTCTTCCGGCTCGATTCGGAAAATGAATTAGATTTCTACTAGACTTCAACAAGTTACGATACGGATAATTTAAAGATATTTGTAAGATAGATATGTCAAATTTGACGTTCCCGCGATTCTGGAGGTCCTCTTGAACGATTTCGACAAGTTATGACTTAGATATCCAAGTCACATCTAGTCGATATCTAATGTAGATCTAGTAGATCTCTAAATCGTCTCAAGATCTTGTGATTATCTCGAAATCCGAATAGGCCTGTTCGTCTGGGGTTGCGTTTTTATTCAGTTGCTTCCGCTAATAGATATGCCAGTTAGGTTTATTTCAACAGCGTTGTCTCGGGCCTATTAAGCTTTGTAGTTCGCGTCGTGTTTCTGGCACTCCGTTTAATTGGAGAGACGTCTGTCTCTATAGATTGCGCCATGGAACGCTCTCGCTTCTCTGCGTTTCAAGAGTGGCTGGATGACAAATATCTTGGTATTGTAGAGAATACAATATTCTAGCATCCTTTATGAAGTGAACTCCGTAGTTATTTTACAGATTTTTGTAGTATTTTTTAAAATAAGGTTTTTATTACGTCGCAAATTTAAACCTCTGTACCGACAAAGTAGTTTTGAAGCTTCTGAGGATTCCCAAAACGTAATTCTAGCTTATACCGTAGCGTCTTTGTTATGGTTATGAAACTTATTGAGCGTAGGATAACTCAGTATTTTACTGAAAACAGCTTCTCTAGAATGATAATAATAACCGTGTTTATCTACTTACCTAATTATGTAAGTATCGAGCCAACTTTAACCTACTATGATTTTGGTTGGAGTCTGCCCTTGCAAATATAATCTAGCTTCCGCTTTTATCATGGCTTTTGCCTTTGTGACAATTGAATATAAAAACTACAATTTTGCGTTAGCTCTCTCTTGTGAGTCCGGTCTAATATCCGCCGGTTTTAGCTCTTCTGCACACTTCAGAAGCTAGCAGAGATTACAGGGCTTAAATATGGGAATATGGCTATTCACATAACATAGGTAAGTAGTATGATCATAGTTTGCAAATGCTGTTAAATAGCAAACAATAAACTATAAAAGCTTTTATTAGTCTCAAGCATATAGGTAAATCTTTTCTAATTGAGTTTTAATGCAATATTGTTACGTGGTCTTATCAAATGTTATATACGATTAGCTTTTATTTAAAAATAGTAGAGTGCAAAAAATATTTCGCGGGAAAAACTGAATTAGTTCTACATAACACAGAGTAGGTACACAAATTAGGAAAAAAGTCCAAATGTCACACTAAGCCGATTTTTTAATACTCAAGCTGAAAATGCATTTAACAGAGTATCAAATGTTGGTTATAAAAACTATTTTCTGTACTTTCTTTCACACTGTAAATGAAAAAAGTTACATCAAAGCGTCTGTTTGCTTTAAAGTTGTTGAGCAAAAATGTGTTTATCCGCAGTTTAATAACGTGACGTCGACACTTACTTGCAGTCTTATCTTGATATTTATTTTAAAAATGGCTGAGTTGCGGCGTTTTCTTACAGGTTTTAATGACACATGGTTCCCCGAGATCTATGAGACATAAAAATTCGATTAAAATCATTGGACTTACTTAACTATATTTCTAGTATAGAACGTCATGAAATAATATTATAATTAATCATAGTATATTTATTTAAAAATAATTTATTTACTTAATAAATATATATTCATAATAATGAGGCATTACACGTGCGAAGTACGAGTGACCGAAGGAGTACCGAATAGTTTCACCGGTTTTACCATTTGACAGATGAGATATTATTAATTAATGTATATTAAAATTTTTATTTATAAGGTAGATACAAACATTAAAAATAAAATAAACTAACTTATCTATAAACTAAAACTAAAACTTTGCAAGATTAATGATGGACGTTTTGATAAGCGCAAAAATTGCAATTTGGAAAGCTTGTTCACTGTGTTTAATCAGAAATATTTTTTCATTTCAGTTATTTTATATTTACACAGCATTACAGTTTTATATTAGTATATAAAAACTACAATTCAGTTTCATATTTGAAACTACCCAATAATACTAGGTACGATTTAACATTTAAAACACTAGATCTCCCTTTTATCCATCATGTGATGTTACAAAATCTCAAGAATTTCCGACTTATAGAAACTTGTTTTAGTTACACAAAACAAAATAAATACTTAGTTTTCTTTTCAGATTACGAGAAAACGTATCTAAGGATTCGTACTAGACAGACTCATACGTGATGCTTTATGCACCGATGTAATTATTACAAATATAAGTCAGACGACGCAACGGAGGCCACGCTGTTTTGTCGGTATCGTCTTGGGTCGTCGTTTTGTCGTCGCCCAAATCGAATGTTTAATTTGTCTTTGGTTTTTGTAGTTTTCTTGTATTTTTATTTTGTAGTTTCACAGTGTCTTGATTTTTACTGTAATGCTGTGTCACTTATTTGAGTAATAAAAAATTAACCTTTTCTAACCACTCACACTATCTAATACTTAGGTACCTACTTAAATCGTTGTTGTTGATGGAAGCAATTTTGTTTAATTCCGCGGAAATAAAATTGAACTTAAAATTAGAAATAGCACGCGTGCATAATTTAACCGGAACAATAATGTTTAATGTTCCTATTTTAATGGAGTTTAAATTTACGGTCATCAAGTTTTACTATTACGCAGTGACGACATTTATGAAATATTTCATTGGCGCTTAAATATATGGAGAGAGAATTGCTGAGTAGCAATCATTTTTGGTTACGTATCCATTGTCCTCTATTTTTCGGATTTATCTTATTTATTGTATCATATCACCACGACTAATTATTATGAACCTGAAATATGTAACTACGGGGATCGTGATGCAAAATGCAAGAATTTAAGTTAAATAAGAATACAATACTATTACAATACAAATACTCTTTATTGCACACCTTAATAAAAAAAAAACAATACAAAAAACCGGCCAAGTGCGAGTCGGACTCGCACACGAAGGGTTCCGTACCATTATCTATAAAAACGGTCACCCATCCAAGTACTGACCCCGCCAGACGTTGCTTAACTTCGGTCAAAAATTACGTTTGTTGTACGGTAGCCCCACTTAAATCTTTATTTTATTCTGTTTTTAGTATTTTTTGTTATAGCGGCAACAGAAATACATCATCTGTGAAAATTTCAGCTGTCTAGCTATCACAGATCACGAGATACAGCCTGGTGACAGACGGACGGACGGACGGACAGCGGAGTCTTAGTAATAGGGTCCCGTTTTACCCTTTGGGTACGGAACCCTAAAAATACTTATATCTTATGTACCTACATAGTTAATTGCTATATTCGGTGTTTTGAAGGTTTTCTACAAAACATAGTATTTAGCTTGTATTAGGGGACGTATCATAAAACAAAACACGGCCGTCCCCTTCGCAACAAAAGTAACATTAGATCAAGACGAATCGCCCGACCTTGCCTCCTATTACCTACAAATTGAAATCGCACCATAAAGTTAAAAGCTATTTGTGGTATTCGGGCTTAAGTGAGCAGTGATTTAATTAAATACCTCGCGAGAGATTGCCGTTCTTTATTGCTATCTACTATCGGGTTTGTTTTACACGAATATCGATGAAGGAATGTATAGGTACTTACGTAGCTTCCGATGTAAAAATAATGGGACTTTTTACCCGACTAACGAAAAAGGGAGTGTAATCTAAGTGTATGTAATTATTTACATTTTACTAAACTTTGACATTTTTTTCGCTTTCATATCATACTTGTCGCATAAATTTTAAACGACCGAGTTGTTGTAAAAGTTACACATTTAAGTATTCATTAAAAATATCACCGTGAAATAAAAAAATACTTCACATAAATTAATTATCATTGATGGAACATTGCAAAACTTTTTACTATCAAACTTTTTTCTTCTAAACTAAACTAATAAATTATACATTTCAAGAAAGGTAGATTCAACATTCTCGAACAAATCATTTTGTTGAAATATTCAAAGCTAGCCATTTCCGATTAAGTACTTGAAATATTTTTAAGAGTCGAGCGCATTCTTCGGAATCTCTCGGGAGTCTTAGATGGACATACTTTCGTGTTTTCATGAAACTTTGAATCTTTGAAAAGCTCTGTGAAGAATTTATAAGCATTAGTCTTCAAGCGACAGAGCTATGAATATGCTCGGGTTTGGAACTATTCGGACTATTCGGTCGACCGGTCTATTTCACCAACGTGACAGGTCCGACAATTGTTGACATCACTGTTACTGACGTCACAGGTCTCCATAGGCTACGGTAACCGCTTACCATCAGACGGGCGGTGTGGTTGTTTGCCACCAATATGTTAATTAAAAAAAAAAAACTCCACTATATCGCCAGTTAATAAGTATTTATTTTGCGAAGCTAATGACAATTGTCACAAGAAATACGACAATTGTCACGAAATTCCGACACAGAACTCATTTGCTGTCAAGAATTACTGAAAGTTCTTTGAAATCTTGTGACAATTGTCATCAATGTCATCATAAACATCGCAAGAGTAATACCTGTTTATTGCCAACATAATAAAGTTTTTTTAAATAATACAATGATGGTGACAAACAGGAATACGGCCCGCCCGATGGTAAGCGATAACCGTAGCCCATGGATGCCTGTGACGTCAGCAACTATGAGACTTATCGAATTGTCGCACCTGTCACGTTGCTGAAATAGGGGCGTCTAGTGGGTAGTAACCCTGCTTATGAAGCCGATGGTCCCGGGTTCGAATCTGGGTAAGGGATCTTTAATTTTAATTTATAATTAATTGTATTGTAGTTCTTAATTCTGCTGTTTTCACCTTTCGTAGCCCCTTTGGAGACGAACATGATGACATCAAAAAAACAAATCCGCCAAAAATGTTAGTTATGTTGTTTTTGTAAACATCCCTTCAAATATCCGTACCTGAGAATCATAACACTGTAAGTGCCATTTTAGTAATTTTACAGGAGAAGCGATTTTGTGTAAAAATTTGTGTTACAAGGATTTTCGAACAACATAAAATGACACACAAGAGGTTTATGTCACAGTTTTTTAAATTAATCAACAGTAAATATATTTGACATTAATATGTGTTACTTTCAAGTTATCATTTTGTACTTATAAACTAAATAAACTACCCCACAAACAATATTCCGCTTCTAAGCTTATTTCTAATTCGAGGAGTTACAGTAATATTAAAAGCCCTTAACGTGATTGAAAATACTGCTAAGTATATCATTTTTATAATAATAACAAGTCCGTTTAAATGCAAATGACCATTGTAATCAACTTAAACTGATTATAATATGGAAATTTTAAGTTTTAGTTAGGACATACAGTAAAATGCCTTACAATATGCATTATAGTGTATGTGCACTCAGAACCGTAAACTCTCTGGACATACCTTAAAATAAACCTAGTAGCATTTTACTGTATTTCACCTACATCAAAATGTTTCCCAGCGGGTTATACACTTACAGTAAAATGCATTTGAAAAACTTGGATTTGGTAGTATTATCGATAAATATAGTTTTATGGATCGATGGAGCATCAGAAATTATGTACGATACTGTAAAAAACCGAAAATCACAAAAAATGGACTTACAGTGTTATACCTCTCAGGTACGGATATTGTCTTCAATGTACGCCATCATCGTTGTAATTGACGTTGCTTTTCAAGTTATCACGCTTTAAGCATGACAAAATTCGCAATACATTGCGTCTTAGAATAAACTTGTGTACCTACACAAGTTATTTCTACAAGTCGCTGAACAAGTGTTGATCAGTTTAACCCTTCTTTGCATGGTGATGGAAATTTACATCATAACATTGTCCTATGAATTAATGATACTTGTGGAGGTGATTGAAATTTATTTTTAAGACTGTCAACTTTCAACACTAATCCATTTTCCGATTTTTTACTTAAATTTACGCAGTATTTTAATTTATAAAAATTACATTTGATTTAAGACTAAATATCGGAAAATTTGGAAAAACCCTGAAGTTGATGATTTTTAGTATGTTACTTTGGACGTTTTTTTTCGGAGTTTGTAATTGTTTTGTATTTATAAACTTTATCATAGGTATATCACAAATAGTGTACCATTCTGATGGTACTAAGATTTTTCATATATCTCTTACTGACAATTTTATATTTACATAAATATGATTTAGCCTATGCTAAGTTTAACACTGTTTTCTCAGTAAAAATCGATGTTATATTTTTTTTTACTATTTTTCCCAGAATCAGCAAACAATTACGTGACACATATATTCATTCAAAAGAAAAAATCATGCAAAGAAGGGTTAAGGAGTACTGTCTATAGTTTAATTTTTTGCTGTAATGTTGTAGATGTATGTACTTAGGCCCTATTCGGTATGCGGCGTTTGTTTCTTCATGTTTCTTCTTATTTAGTCTCAGCTAAGTTGTATATTTATGGGAGAAACTGTGGATTCTTTGTTGCCGTGACGCGTTAGCCCCATAAGGTCAAATGAAAGTAAACGGACCTCTTTATTGCCTTCAAAGTGACCGGTTTATGTAAAAGGAAACTGAGATTTATCCTTATCGAAAAACTAGCGCGAAAAGCTTTTAGGTCCCCTGCCTATCCTTGCGTTATGCTTTTAATGTAATTTATTTCTTGGTCGAAGTTGTAGATGGTGAATTGCCCTGTCTTGATTTGTTTTACTGATCATTAACAAGGTACGTTATTCTGTTTACAGATACATATTTCGTTGACAATAAACATAATAATCTTAGATAACTTATGACATCACCCAGTACAACCAAGTATTAAAAGCTTCACGAGGCTCCACTTAGTTGCGTAGGTAATCCATTAGATTCCATTATACTTACAGCTTACAGATACTGTTAATTTTTTTACAAGAATCACTTCAAATAATGAGGAATAAGCTGCGTAAATTGAATCAGGCCACTTAATTCTGTGTTTGTACAATTTGGAATAAGGATCTAATCAGTGAGGGCAAACACTGACTCCAGCGACGATTGGATGAACGTGCAGTATCCAAGTATTAAAAGAAATTGGATTCGGCATAACGATCGCTTTGTTGCCAATATTTTGTGGCAATAATAACTATTAATATAAGAGATTAGCTATGTTACGGACAGAAACGATGGTGAAAATTGCGGAATCAGGTTAGATGCTCCTGCTCTTGATCAAACACTTTGTAACATTGCGAACACATAATTTATTTCTGTACTAACTACACTTTAAACGTTTTTATGTAATACTTATTTATTGCCGGTACATAGTGTAAATGTACTGTTGAACTTCTTTTAATGAAAGGTTGTAACGACGTGTATATTCTACTATGTAGCCCAAAAGAAAGTGACTTAAACATCTTAATAATAAATTCTTAAGTAACATACTATCGCATCGCTTTTATTTTTTCATAATGTATGATGTATACTCATGATTACCTATTCAAAGAACATAATGTAACGAATGAAAAGATGAGTTATCTTTCCTTCCATAAGCCATTGCTTTCAAGCAAGTTTTAACACGCAACAAGTTTACGTGATATAGAGTGATTAAGGCAGGTCTTGGTTAACTTTGAGTTTCTTACTAACTCAAGTAACCTCTATTTGAACAGGTCTATATTGTTTGATGAAACTCGAGAGACCACAGGGTGCTTTAAATGGATGAACTTGCACTTGTTTATATGCTAATGCAGCACTATACAAGCACATATTGGCATGGCGTGCCCTTTGTGATACCGCGACTATATCGTCGGCGCATGGGGCTATTTGACGCCAATGGATTTGTTATTTCGTAGGTATATTTTTTGCGCCAGAAAATAGTCGAACACTGCTAACTTTCTCGTCGTCAGTCAGACAGCTGCCTAAACCTAAAGATAAACGCTTAGGAACGGTAAAATATTTGTACATTACAATATAGTGTAGGTGTAGTACCTAATTCAGATTTAAAGTTTTCAACTTCTGTAACCAACCCTAGTAATAAACATTTGAACAAGACCCGTAGCTCAGGTCTAGCTTAGTTTAGGACTAGGTTGAAGTTTAGGACTATTTGTGTAAGGCCTCTAATTAACTATTACATTTAACGTTCATTGGAATCGATGATTATCTACAAATTTTTGCATTTATTAGTTCAAGGAAGTTATCTTTTACGTTATGTCAGTGAACAAAAACGTATTTTGTTTACCTACTCGTAATAATGCTTTTTATTTATTAAAGGAGAAATTATGCTCTATTATTGTCTTGGCGATCTCTATAATTGCGAGGAAGCAACGCCAACAAGGAGGAGAAAGGAACCCTAAAACGGTTCGGCGGTTAATGCACCGTATGGTGAGTCCCTGGGGCCGTAACCAAGTAGTAAGTCTTACCGCTTTTAGGGTTACCAGAGACTATTAGGATTTTTTTGGACATGTCAGGATTTTTTTATATAATTCCCAAACAACAAACCTATACCTGTAGGTACAAAAAAACTTCTTCATTAAAAATAAATAAGTTTGTTAAAGATTCGGACTACCTATTTGTTATATTAAACATAAAATTATCTTTCGTTAGTATCTACTTAAACAAATATACCATATAGACTAAACTTAATAACTATCTAAATAAATTAATATTAACAGAGCTGGCAGCTTCTCACTCAACGCATAGGTATTGCAATTCAGCGGGAAATGCTGCCAACAACCTTGGCACCGTGCAACAGGGGCTAACATTAGAAATATACTTTTAGCTTTATAGGATTTTTATTCAAGTTAAAGATAAAATGGCACGCAAACGCCATATTGTTGTCTCATAAATTGGCAATGTCACAAAGTTCCCAAAAACAATTTTAATATTGGGCTTAAGTTTCACACAATAATGTTGGGGTGGCATATATATTTTCATTAAGATTCCAATCCAGTCCCAAATCTCCCAATCCGTCCTCAATATTGTAATATCTCGTTATGTATAGTCCGTTATTTTTAATCGATATGTAAGTAGGCCAGAGGTCTTTATGTAGCCAGTGAGCAGGTGTGGGTACATTTTAAGAGTTCGCAATTTACATAATTGGATTCTGGAAAGCTTCCTTATAAAACTCTACGTTTTATCACACTGTGCTCGGGTAGATAATTGTGATGGGTTTTATGTCCCATATTAATAATTATTGCAGCTAATCAGTTTTGCCTAAAATATTACATATAATTTCTTTTTGGGATACATAACTTATTTATATAATATTCCTGCCGGAAAAACAAACCTTCTTAATGCAACTTTTTATTCCAGGCTTCGAGACAAATCTACTGCCAAATAAATATAACAGACCACAACCGCGATTATACATTTAATAACTTTTACGCTCACTAGTAAGTGAAAGTGTAACTACTCTTTATTGACATTTTCTTACACGAGTGGCTTGATTACAAGGTCAACGATGTTACAAAAGCCAAGTGCGAGTCATTTTCGTGCACCGAACGTTCCGAGCATCTTTTTATTTTTACATAACAAAATTCTACATGGAATAATAAATAAACACGGCGCTTATCTATTAATTTTATTCAAAACTTGATTTAGGCAAAGACGACCATTCTACAAATATCTTAGTCTTCTATAACGCTCTATATATTGGAGCTTTGCTCATAAGTACTCTATCTTTAAGATCCAACAAATAAAAACAACATAGTCTTATATCTATTTTTTAAATCTATCCATCACAGCACGTATTGAGAGAAAAAAATGTACACAGACGTTATAAAATTAGTAATCGCGTGTCTTCGAGTCGTATACGGAACCCTGAAGATCACCAAAATAACTGCCCACATTAAATTAGAAAACGCCACGAATGATGCTCACCAGATTACCGCCTGCGCTAGTGTTATAAATTTAAATGTAAACAAACACTGTTGCTTTTTATTTAAACAAAGTTTTGGGTTGTGAACACAATTGTACAACAATTTAAAAATGTTTAGCTCTTAACTGTTATATTACTCACGCATACCGCAAAGTTTGCTTTCGCTTCAGTTTTTCTCTCTCCAAAGTTCGCCGAGTTTGCAGAACAGAAGTAGGCTCGGTGTTTTAATGGTCTTTTTATACTAGAACGGAATGAGTGTTCTGACCTTATGCATTATTCAACTGCGAGGAATCCAATAACTGTCACTGTTCCAACAGTGGTTGCTGAAAAAGGGTGTTCGGGCCATTGAGGGGAGGTAAATTTGTTTCGAGTAGAACTACCGTCATTAACTAGGGGATTGTGTGGCTGGAAACATAATATCTGACGTCACTGAGTGGCCGCAGGAAATAAAGCTAGCTCATTGTGCAGCTTTGGTTTTACTCATTCCTTTATACCGATTGTTTGAAATTGTAACACTTGTTAAAATAGAAAGTATGTTAACTTTAAAATAAAGTAAGGCAAACTTACACTAAATATTAGGTGGTTGTGTATTTGTCGTAGCTACATAGTAGGTATTATTGTATTTAGTAGGGTATTGAAAGTTACCCGGGTGGGAAATTTGCACCATCTTCAACATTCTTTTGAAATTTAATTTGTGTTAAAACGATACGATAATTATAGTCAATAATATTGATTGGCATATTATTATAACTATAGATGTGTGTGGGCCTTTAGGGACTTAAATTAATGATTTTATTTCAACTAATCATTCAAAATACTGTCTACTTTATATAATTACTGACCTGTGATATCGATTGTCATCTTTTTACTTGTGAAAGTATCTATTGATTTTAAGAAAATGGTTTAAGTGTCCTAAGTGTCTGTTCAAGTGTCCTAATAGTTAAATATTTTGCAAAACCACCACTTGATTTTATTTTCACTCTTCTCTATTCAGCTTCATGACTCCTGAACAAATTGTAGTTTTGCAATTCAGAATATCAATGTTTTGCGGTATAGAACTCTTTATTTAGGTATGTACTTATTTTACAAGTTTTCACGCTGCCTTTATCTCTTACCGCCAGCGTAAATAACTAAAATGTATAAAAATAGCGTAAACCAAAAATATGTTCATTCATCGAATATAAACTGGTCGCTGAGTTACGATGTTTGAGTTTCTATCGATACATTCCGTTTGAATGAGTTGAAACTAGGTCATTTATTTTATTCTGCGTTTCGTTTCGTTTTGTTGTTGCCGATTCAGGTAACAAACATTCAAAAATGTTGTCACTTTTGTACGGTTACAGTATCTTTTCATTATAATTGGTCCTATATATCTATGATAAAATAGTTTTATGAACATGTATTGTTATTTTTATTTCGCACAAATCTACATTTCTGATGTCGTATAAATTGAGTGAAAGGTTTACAAACGTTTTCTCGATTCCCGAAATTGTATACCAATTTAATCAGAATTTATGTGTGCAAAGCTACAATCAAAACTTGCTTATTGTAAAGCGCGAATGCCTAAGTCATTCATAAGGAAGATTATGCGCCGTGTATTTATAACACCGTCGGGATAACGCGATTAGGGGATGTCAGCCTTGATAATTTATAATTGCTGTTGGGGTGCCATGATTTACTTATGTACAAATACCTATTGTGTTGTAAAATTATAACAAATTGTTGTTAAACAAAATTCGTAGAATTTGCGTGCATACTGCATACATAGGTACTCATAATGCCTAATAGCTAGATATATAGGTACCTACGTATCAGAATCCGTCTGGCAGATGGCAGATGTATCTGATGGGCAAACCTGTCAATGTATCTCTGGCACAGATATGACTGCGGACAGATTTCGGTAGGCACATTTGTGCTTTTTAGCCATGGTAATATAATATGCCTACGTGGCAGAAAATTATCTCGTTTTAATACAGTTGTTATAATTGTGCGGTCTTATAATTTTGTGTGTTATGTGGCAAAACATTTTAAACTTAAAAAACGTGAGTGACCCATTTTAATACCTACATTTAATATATCTCAGTCTCACTAAGCAAGAATTAGTGGCTCTTTCACTGACTAATGTTACCGCTCTAACTTGACAACGTGACAACGTAATCCTATAATATCCCACGCGAGATTGATAGCCATGGCTTGTTATAAACGTACATTAAGGCTCATAATGAAGCGAAGTAAAGGTACAGCCAAAAGTTTTCCAAGTCCTACTTTTCCGCTGTCACGAGTATTGGTTTGAGTTGAGTTCCACACGTCAAAGGTTCGGAACGGAGCTTTGTATCTTATCTATGGGTCCGATAGCGTAGCATTGTGTTGTTGGGTATTGTACGTCAGTTGCGTTTCAATCGCGGCCCGACGGCGGAGACACTGAATACTTAGGACTGTTGTGTCTCATCTTTCTCGGAACATTAATTTAAACCTAGCTCTGCTGTATTGCCAAGAAGTGGCGGGTATATTGCTTAGGTAAGTAGTCTCACAGTTTCGTGGCGGCTATTTTGAATTTATTGTAATGAAATTCCAAAATTATGATTTACTACATTGATTGAATTTTAAGTTCAGTGATAGGTACCTATGTATTTATATTTCGAACAAGCCCGGTTCGGGTGAATACACTGGGGGCAACTCATAGAATTTCGCCCCCACTGCTTGCATGTAAATTGCACATTTTATCTAGTTATTCACCACACAAGTTTGTAATTTTAATGGAGTTAGTACCGCAAATATCCTTTTCAGAGTTGCGTGTAAAATAGTGGTAAGTACCTAATGCTTATTTAACCGTAATTAATATCATACGATAAACTTTAGGTTTAGGTGCCATTAGCCTGTAAGGTAGGTACCTATTAAAACTTTTGCAATCTTTGACGTCGAAGTTTGCATGTTTTTATTTTAGTTATACGTATACAAGAGACGGATGAATGTTCGTATTAAATATTAGGTGATACAATGGTTGATTATTTCGCACTGCAATAGGTCACGGCACGGAGCGCAGGCAGCAGTTGTCGTAGTCGCACTCCGTGTGCCCATACCTACCCGTAGCGTGTCGAGGCGCCGTATTGAATAGTGTCGATGTAGCGGCCCCGCGACAACTTCTCGACTATCTGTTTCGTTTCCCGGCTCCGAGACAATTTAACTTGACAACGTGGACTCCGCAACAAAAGCCGCCTCGCCCCATTTACCGCTGAGCTCCACTCGCTACTAGCATGAGAACTCCAGATATTAAACGCTCTCCTAACCATATTAATGTTACATAATTTTCATTCCACCACAAAGCCACCTTAATGCTTTATATTACACCTTTTTCATTCAAGCATCTCCACTAGAGCACGCAAAAGTGGGTCACGAAGTCGCATGCTTGTTTACTTGATGCCGTACAGTAAAAATCCTCGCTAAAGGGTGAAATGATTACATTCCATTTCGGAGTTTGGATTGGTAAATCACATGATTGCATAAACATTTGCTCAGAGTTAGGCGCTGAATGAGGCCGAACTCGAGCGACGGCGAGCAAACATTTCGGAATCGGCCACTTCCATTTCGAGACATCACTTTTCACGTTACCGTAGTGATGTATGGGAATATTTGCAAGCGTTCTTTGTGCGATCGAGAACGAGTGTAAACACGAGTGCGCGGCTCGGCGGCGGCGGCGTCGAGATCAGGCGGGGAGGGTCGCGTCACTCGCGCGGCCGCCGCCGCGCGCTCCGCCCGCACGATGTCGGTGCGCGTAGACCATCGTGACCGAGACAGATTCTCGAGGCATTCTTCGCGCGCTTCCGTAGATTTAGCCTTTCCGAGTAGCTCAGCACGCGATCACTCATTTCGGTCAGTGCATTCAGCCCGGGTGCCACGGGCCACTAGCGATGATTTAATGGTGCCCGTGCGCACGCTGCGCTCAGCATCATGCCGCGTGGCTCCAGGAGCGCCCCACCGGCTACGCCGGCACCACTCCTCAGCTGCCGAATGCGACCGGGCACGCCGCTCGCGCCGGCACACGCTGGAGCTGCCGCACAGCCGCGGGCCGTCGGTCCGCAGCCGGTCGCCGGAGCCGCAGCCGCCGCCGCCCGAGCCGGAGGTGCCGCCCGAGGACGCCGGCAAGGAGGCGCGCCGGCGGCGCGTGGTGGCTGCCGTCGCCGCGTCCTTCTTCGCGCTGGCGGTGGCGTCGGTCCTGGTGGTGGTGGTCACGCTGACCCACAGCTCTGTGCTTCGCGCTCACAACCAAACGGCCAAGTACTACACGTTCTCCGTGCCGCCGCACCATCCTCTCAGTGAGCCCCGTTCATGTTGCCCCACCGTCGCCCATCCCGCTTCGCATGCGACTGTCTCCGACCCTGAGTGCCAGGGGCTGCGAACGTCGCCGGGTGCCTGCGCCACACCGCCACCACATGCGGTACATATTGTGCAGTTCATACACGAACAACTCTCGGGCTCAAACAAATGCTAAGCGTTCACCTGGCTCACATCAAACACCACCATGATGCTACACGGATGGATCCGATTTTATAATGCATTTGGAACGAATTGAGGTTAGAGTTAGGAAGCTTCTTAAAAGTTTCGGGATCATGGTTTACAGAGGAGTGTAGATTAAAATCGGAGCGGTAACGCTGAGCCTTTGTCAAATTAAGCCCCAGTAAACTGACTACACATGTACGCACGTTCGCAACCCCCCTTCTGCATGATTAGTTAAAGTAGATGTCAAGTGTTTGTGATGGTAACTGTTAATTATAAGATTAACACTAATACGTACGCCTATTGCTTAACCTCGGTATACATGATGTTATTAATTTATAGGTTGTCGGGTGTCTGCTCATTTATCTTTAGTTAGGGCGAGGTCTGATCCAATACACCCTGTCCACGCGGTATTCTCCGAAGCCAAACCATAATTACACAATTGATAACCTATTGTCCATTAGTCCTAATATACATAAAATTTGCCAACATATACTTAGCATGTAACACATTATTACATTTTTATGAAATACTTATATATTTTATCCCCATTATTAAACTCTGCCCGTAGTGCTACGCCGTAGCCCGTAGCATCGAGTTCCCGGTATGTATCAAAAACTCTTCGTCGAAACGTGACGATAATATTTAGTTATTAACGCAAGCAATCTAAAAAATATCATGTCCCTAATTGTAAAAACAAATAATACACCTAAGACGAATTCAACAGACTCTTGGCTCCGTATTAGCAGTTGAAGATGCAATCGAGATAAGCCCTAAGATGCGAGAGAGGCTCAACAGACGAATTAAAACATTTTATTTGAATTTAATCCTAATGCGCGTCCTAAGTGACGGCGCGATTCGGGAAATGAATTAGAGATTAACTAGATACGATATAGTAAAGATATGTGACGTCCTACGGGTAAAGGTACCTTATGGCGGATGGCGCTTACGCTATTATTAACGTCGCTCCAATATTATTGCGGTGCTATGCAACGTAAGCGCCAGCCGCCATAAGGTACCTTTTGTCGTGGAACGTCACATAACTTTACGATTTCATATTTAGTAAATCTCTAATTCATTTCCCGAATCGCGGCGCTAGCCGCTATAAGGTACTTTTTGCCGTGGAACGTCACATGTCTTAACTATTTCATATCTAGTGAATCTCTAATTCATTTCCCGAATCGAGCCATAAATCAGGGCACGAAGCTTCTTTACATACCTGCGAGTAAGTACAGCTCGTAATGCACATCTGAGTAAACTCACCCATCCCGGCGCCGTAAGTAACATATCTTGCGTACTTAAAATCACTCGTTAAATATATCAGCGCGTTTATCCCGCGTTTATATGCATTCAAAGGCTTTATTTACAGTAAGCACCGCGTAAGCATCCATTAGGAAATATTTCTGTTGTTGACGCGAGCGCGGGCGAGTGGAACTCTCAAGGGTACCAATTACATTCGGCAGCGAAAGGTGTTGGGTAGCTAAGTGGGCAAGGTATTGAAAATCATCTGCAAAGTCTTTTATTCTCTTTACAATAAAGTGTGCAGATCATTTTGAACACCTCGCCTGCTTAGGAACTTCTACTACAGACTGTACTCTGACCTTAAGATATTAATTTAAACTTCAAGTAGGTATTTTATTGTATGTCTTTCCCATCACGGAACAATGGTGTTCCGGACCTTTGGGAGGCGTGCGCGGAGCCGAAGCCAATACGTAGAGGCCCTTTTGACACTTAAATGTAAGGGGTACACCGAGCGGATGCTGCCCTTACCCGTGTCATGGGACGCACGCAGAGGCAGCACCCGCCAGGGTGCAAGGGCTATTGAGAGTTGATGGTATCTAAAATGAACTAGGTTATTGGGTGAAAGCGATGGACTAAGTACTGAGCTATGGGGTAAAAAACCGGACGCCTGCCTAATAATAATAATAATTATCAGTCAACGCAGGGCAGCTTGTGGCGAGCTGTTGGGGATTAGCGACCTCACGTACCCGAGTGCTCCTGGAGAGTTCTGTTACCCGCAAGGAGGGTGGGTGGGACAGGATTCTCTGCCTCTGGCTTGCCTTAGCCGGCCGGCCAGAGTGGAGTCGTTAGAGCTATAAGCTCCAGGGGTGGAAGTGAAATATGCATAAGACGCGAGTTGGCACAGTGGCTGATAACAGCCACTGGGTAGAAAGCGGCGCACACCTCTCGACACCCCTGAGCCGCTCACACCGGTGTTGCCCTTGAGCCATCCTAGATGTCGCTTTTTGTGGGGGCCCATCTTGTGAGGGCGAGTCACCGTCTGCCGGAAATAAAATTGCATACCGTTTTATTAGGCAGGCGTCCGGTTTTTTACCCCATAGCTCAGTTCTTAGTCCATCGCTTTCACCCAATAACCTAGTTCATTTTAGATTCCATCAACTCTCAATAGTCCTTACACCCTGGCGGGTGCTGCCTCTGCGTGCGTCCCATGACACGGGCAAGGGCAGCCTCCGCTCGGTGTACCCCTTACATTTCATTAAAGTGTCAAAAGGGCCTCTACGTGTTGGCTTCGGCTCCGCGCACGCCTCCCAAAGGTCCGGAACACCATTGTTCCGTGATGGGAAAGACATAATAATAATAATAATTATTATTATTTCGTTTTAGACAGGCAGCTGATGCTGGTGCGTCTAAATCATAGTTCACTTAGCACGATTTCACTGTTTAGATAGTTTTTTGTGGTGTTTAGGACGTAACGTCTTTAAGAGACTATAATATATAGCAATACAAACGCCAAAAATTATAGTCATCATAGACTAAATAAATATGGCTAATAGTCGTACATTTCAGTTAGTTATATTCGCGTGCTCGATTTGCTTCATACTAAACGATGGCATCACAGATTCTCATTAGATAGGTGTTTTGCATATGACAAAGTGTACATATGTGATGACATAATGATGATTAATGTAAAATGTCTATGAAAATATGACGTTTATAATGACACCTCCTCACTTTGTTCTATTCAAGTCGGTGGAAAGTTATCTTAGACGGACTCTATATGATTTAGTTATGTTTTAATATCAGGAAAAAAAATTATACCATTTATTTATTGTGGAAGGAAGAATAGGTACCTACTTTCGAACTTTAGACTCGGTTGGTTGGACTTTTTAATTTGCTAATAGATTACTCATTTCCTATCCGTTTGACTCATGTTATAACTCCAAGTGTTGTCAGAGATCAAAAACATTTTTGCTATTGGCATACCCGCACCAAGCGATTGGAACTACTCCCCAGGCGACAAAAAACACTCCACTTCGCCGGGCGACCAATAATAAACTTGAGATGGGTCATACCAGTTTATGTATATCCCAAACACGAAAAAGTTTGGATATAAACGTTGATATTCAGCAGTAAAGTAGTACAGAAGTTAGTAATGATAAAATTGTGAAGAGAATAATTATTAACAAAGAAAATGTTATATACTTATAGCGATTCCTATTTTTTTTACCTGTAAATTAGAGAGGTCCATGTTTTTGTAACCTTAGGGAAATCACTTTTCCGTAAGTGTTGACAACCCCTAAATCTCTTTTTTGATGTCAAATAACGCAATATAATTTTATAATTCGACAAATTAGGACCGTAAATTGACATCATTTTCGAAAAAATATAGGTATGTAATAGATTTGAAATAGGTACTCGTAATATTAATCCTTGATTATTATATAAAATTAGAGATTAATTTTATTGCAAGTATCTAGAAAATTACTGAAGAAAAAAAACCCGCAATGAATTGCAATCGTGTTTTGTGTCTTACAAATTCCCGTTTATAAGACTTCGCGCCAATTCAATAGAAAATGTTTCGTGCTAAATGTAGAAATTTATTTTTAGAAGTTTTAAAACTGGCAATATTCGAATACAATCCGTTTGCTTTCCTAGCCAATTGATATACTTGTTTCCCTCTAAAGAATCCTCAAACATTCTATCTATAAATTACCTAACCAAAACATGAAAATTACTTGGTGCTAACCACAGACCACAAGATCTGACCAAAAATAATTTGCGTATAATAGAGTTTTGTGCGTATTATAAGAGAGGTAACAAACTAAAGAATATAACTTAAAGAACGTGAGTTTTTTTGGATTGAGATACATTTGTGACATCAGAGCTAGCATTTCTGATGTACCTACCCCTAAAGTAAATAATATGTAATGTAATAAGAGACGTGCCTTTTCTGCAAAAGGGGAGAGAAATCGTTTTCTCATTAGTTTTGACATCGCACAGAATTGCAACATTCTTGACAAAGTAAGATATTAATAACGTCACATACAAACTAATATTATTTTATTTACATTTATACGTATTTCTCAAGGTAAATACTAACATGGTTAAAGAAATTAACTTAGTTTCCCAAAACTCGTTTATAGGGACTCTACAACAGCAAACATGGAGAACATAAAGATTTTATAATTAAAATTCATAATATAAAGTAGAATTGTATATAATTCTAATTTTTTAATACCTAACATTAAATAGTAAATAAATAACTTTATACACTAGACCCAATTCGATCAAGCCTAGCTTATTCAAATATTCAATCAAACCGAATGCGTATTTAATGAATGCAAACTGTACACGATTGCAGTGCTCGATTGATTTCATAATAAGAACATTTTTTGACCTAATTATTAATAAACTATTATCAGCGTGCGATCCCATACCCGTCCGTAAATAGACAGGTCTCGGAACTCCAGCCCATCTGGTTGGAGCGAGTGTTCAAATGCTGAAAGATGATATTAGCTGCTTCATTAAGTTTTAGTAAAATACTTATAGACATACGAGTATTGTAGGCTGTTTATAAACAATGATAAATAGGTAAGTACTTAATATTCATTTGCGAAATCATAAATGTGATGTGAAATCCATAAACTACATTCACTTGGCTGGGAATAAAACGTAGGGCATTCTTTCTCCTCCACTCACCGCATTGTATCTACCTATTACTTAGTGTGATGGTGATAATGATGATGATATATAATAGGTATCTATACAAGTTCATGACCATATTCGCTAATCTGATCTTTAAGAAACTAACAACCAGAGATGTTTATTATCCCTAAACATTGGAACTAACTACTTTTTATACGGACAAGAAGTTCCGATTTGTTTGATCTGGACGATTACGGACGATTAGGGGTTATTCCTGTCGCTGGATCTTTACTTCAGCTCATATGAACCAGTTTAAGTATAATCTTCGATTACACGTAGTTGTAAGGATCTTGAGATGTCAGTTTTACTGGCTGGAAAATTCTCTGTAAACAAGTGAGAGTAGACGAGGGAGGCTGATTCTATTTTTAATAATAATTATGTTTTTCATCTCATTTTGATACGAACAGAAGTCATGTTATCATTATCAGGCATCTCACGCACGGCCAAAAGTGCAAGTGAAATGCCTTAAGGGGCCCACTGATTAACAGTCCGCCGGACGGTATCGGCCTGTCAGTTGTTCGGAACTGACAAAAATTTGTTCTAACTGACAGACCGATACCGTCCGGCGGACTGTTAATCAGTGGGCCCCTATGAGAAGATTCCTGATTGCATGTCGTTACTGGTGCTCACGGTCAAGGTCTTAGGTATGAGATAAAACATAAACCATATAAGAATAAGATCAAAACAGAACCGGCCTGAGGGACTAATGCCACGCCTGTTCCGAACCTTCTTCGACCCGCGGTCACGCATCGATGTTGTCTGATCCGGGTCGCAATTCTACAATGTTTTTCGATAGTTTGAGACAATTGTGTACCTACTCGTAAATATTATGAATATCTTTTCTTATCAAACATGTGAATTACAATATCTACAACTACTTATCTTACTTAATGTATGGCAAATTGTACAAAAGTAATTACGTAATTTACGTAGTGCATATTTAACTACTTAGCTGAAATATACGTCTTCCCTTGACTCAGTTTTGTTAACTAGGAGTTACGTCAAAACATAAGTCCCTTTTAAAACGGTACTATATTTTTCTGAAGAAACCCTGAACCCTACAGACGACTAAAACATTTTGTAACAATGATCATTAACGTTTCTTCACAAAAAATAAAGTCTACCTATTGATTTTCTTTACCAGAGAACAGATGCCGCCATACCAGAGAACAGGTAAACAAAACGAATATTTAAAAATATCCACAAGGATATACAAATAACGATAATTGAATAATACTCGTAAAGTATTACGTCAATCCTAATTCTTGAAAGTCTACGATAACAATTTTTTCATAATAATACTCTTTGTTTGTTTTCAATGTCTCCAAGACGATATTTTTTACGCGAACGTTGTAAATAACTTCAAGCGCCAACATTAAAAGCAGCGCAAAAGGCACCTTTCAAATCGTACCGATTCATTTGTCGTCTGCAGAAAGAAGGCCGTCAGATCAGAAGCTAATTTTCCATTATGATTAACGTTTTCTGCGCCCATGTTCGTTTGATCATTTAGT
The DNA here is from genome assembly GCF_910591565.1 of Cydia splendana. Classification (NCBI taxonomy): domain Eukaryota; kingdom Metazoa; phylum Arthropoda; class Insecta; order Lepidoptera; family Tortricidae; genus Cydia; species Cydia splendana. Next base: position 10,007,018 of record NC_085966.1, on the reverse strand, counting down.
GGAGGCCGCTCAGCTATTATACGAGTATTATTTGTGGGGCCTGGCCTGAAGGGAAGTAAATTGATATGTTACATATAATATTTTATTACTGACAGAACAAGTCACTTCTGGTAACAATGATTAGTTGAACACATTGAGTTAAATTTAGCGCCTCGTCTTCGATTGTTTCAATCATCTTTCAGTCGATTTTGGACTATTGACAAAATGTACCTATTCATCAAAAACCGGACAAGTGCGTGTTAGACTCGCCCGTCGGGGGTTCCGTTCAAATGTAACTTATTTCTTATTTTATTTATATTTTTTATAAATATATAGTTTAGAGATTTTTCCTTGTAATGTACTGTAGTGTAAGGCGATATTACTTGCCAAATTTCATAGTTCTAGGTCAACGGGTATTGTGGTTTGTGTACAATATATACATAAGTACCAATGGTACCATGAACACAGTCATAGTTATTACACCAAAGAGTTTATTCTCGCATGTGCTATTGCATTGCAGTATTGAGATTGCATACAAGCAATATTGGTCACAAACGCTCGTTCACGCTAGAGCAAAGTCAAATATGTGCGGCCTGAGTTTAAAATGTATTCGAAGCAAGGACTGGAAAACCCCTCTTTACGCTTAATCATGTCAAGTCGGTAACCCAATCGATTCGGTTACCTTATCATTCGGTAACCCTATCATACTGTTACTTGATTGTAATGGTAAGCTTATTGAAACGGTAATCTTAACCTTTAACCGAGTTAATCTCAAAACCCCGTCGCGATAGGGTTTTTGTTAAGGGTTTTTATTCAGTTATGGTAACCTTTATTATCGGTTGCTTATTGATTTGCTACATTTAAAGTAGTTTTCTATAGAGTCGTATTTAGTGATGTGCCGTCAGTCAAATACTAAATAAATTAGTTCATTTTGTTTATTTTATTTATTTTGAATAATTTGTTTATTTTATTAATTTTATTTGTTTTATTTGTTTTCTCCCGTGTGAACCCGAAAATAGTAAAATAATAATATATGTAGCCAAAAAATATAACTTGATTATAATAGCAGATATGCTAATTTAAAATTAAAAAATCGGAATTAGGATAGGATGTTGTTTACTTGCAACCCCTTTTCTACAAATTCCAAACTACAATTGCTCCCAAATTAACAAAAACAATAGGAACACACAGGTATAAAGATAAACAAAGGAACGACCGAGCTGCGGCTGTCGCTCCAAACAACACTATAATCGCTCAATAATGTTTTCAATTTTAGCTTGGCACAATGTGACAATGTGATACACTGGACCTCGTGCCTTAGCTTAGGGCACCCGTAGCTGCAGACCACGCCCGATCCACCGACACGAACAACGCCCAGCAGCAACCATATGTTCATAAAAATTAGAAGTCCCAGTTTTTGTTTATTTTTATTGCGTCCATTTTTATTTATGTCACGTTTACGGTCAATTGTTTTTTTTTTCTTTATTTCACTGTCCGAGGAATATTATTACGCAGTATTACGCACTATGTTGTATTGATAATTGTTTTATTTACTTAGTCGAATGTGAAGTCGAACTTATCACATTATTTCTACCACTTATAGAGTTCCGCTAAATTACTAAAAGTTCACCATAACTGTTCATAGTCCGATAGGTTTTATTTTTTATTTCTCTTCTCGGCCTTCACTGTGCCAGCGCGCGCCGCCAGTGCAGCACAAGGCCGCACTGGCAGGATCGCCATGTGAGGTGGGACGTAAAGACAAAAACTATCTCAGGAGTATAGGTTTATTCTGCTATATGATACTTATGCTAGGGTATATATAGGGTACATGTGAGAGAGTGTGCGTGTCATATATGGTGCACATTACAATGGACTCAAAGTGCAATATTGTTTGAATTGACAAGAAGGGAAGTTACCGGCAAAAAAACTTGTTTGTGCTAGAAGCTTCATAGACCGCCCATGCCAACCTCGGTTATTCAATAATAAGTTGAATTTAAGTGTGCGTAAAGATTACAATTGTTTGAACTAGTCAAAAACCTTATAATGAGGTAACTGAATAGACTAGGTTTTTATTTCGGTTAGGTACCGGTAACAGAGGTTAACTCGATCTGATACGGTTACCGAATAAAAATTTTACCTTATCAGACGGTTACCGTTATGGTAGGGGTTTTTATAACCACTTCTAAAATAAGCCTATGGAAAAACCCGGTTAAGGTAACCGGTTCCGGTCCCTGATTCGAAGTAGATTTGTGGTCTTGAGTTCATACCAAAGCCAAGGTTGATTTCCGGTGAAAAATTTCCTCGTATTCCCCGCAAGTCTTGATTACTTGCTTGTGAGTGTGAGTAGGTACTGTAACAGGACACGTGTAACCGTCACCGTGTACTTGTACTGAACTTTACTCCTTGTAAACTTTGTAAGTAGAGGATTTTCGGGATTCCGGGGCTTCTACTAATTCGCCTTGAGTACCTGCTACAGTCGTGATACGCGTTGTTCTTTTGTACACAACTTCTTATTCACACAGCTGCATAATAAAAAACTAATTTATTCATTAGACTATATAACGTGTTTTTTGTCGTAAGTTAATGTAAAAGATGTGCCTATTTGTATGCTAATGCTAATTTATTTATTAAGTTGCGCAGGCTTTAGGTGTGTGTGTATTCTTGTAAGTACCTGTGTTGTATACTATAAGTACTTAATTTTACAGTTAGAATAAAAGTACACGATAAACTACCGCTAAGATAGAGTTTTTTTAATGTATTAGAGTGTCACTAAGAACTATTTGTTGACATTCAACCCTAAGGAGTTGATAATAGCGTTAAAACCATATCTATAATGACTATTCGACTCGTGTGAAGTAACGGTAGAAGGCTAGTATCACTATACGAGCATTAAATTTTGTTCCTTCGGTTTTGATATCATTTTGGACTTAAACTCTGTAATGAGTAGGTACATTCAATAAATTAACACCCAGGCTAGGAATCGATGACAGGGTTGAATGGGATTACTGACGGGAGTTGTCAATATTGACCAACAGTAAAACACGCATCAGTAAACCGCAGTAAACTCCGCGACCAACTATCACAAACTATCGACAAACATAACATTTGCGGCCCAAAAAGTACGTCGATCACACAAATTATAAACACTCCGGTTCCAGACAATACGATCCACCGTCAGAGATATTTTTGTCAGCAAAAACGACAGACACGGATGTGGTTAGCTTTATTATTTACGGACTCTATAAACATACGTACTGACGCAACATGATTTTCAGCAGTCGTGTAAATGGACTTCAGACACAATGATGTGCCATTTTGATTTCTTCGAGATAATTAAATTTTGCACATTTTAACTAGTAAATAAATTATTTTGTGTTCAGAGAAAATAAATTGAGTGTTCCTTTGTTTAGGAAATATTGAGCTTTTTTTGTCAGAGGTGGAGTTATCCTCATTGGATACTGCCAGCCCGGTTTTGCCAGCATGTCCGACTCAGCTGGGATTGCTCCAGCTGCCTACAGACTAAAACCCTCCACCCTGTCCAGTGTTATGTTTCCGAAAACGCGGCGCTATCATATCGTGAATATTTTTGTGGCTTATTCCTGTTCAGGAATACTTACTTATCTAATATCGTACCCGCGAGATAGCCGGTGGGCCAGTCATTGTGCGACGCTTCCTGCCGATTTTAATAAAAGTTATGTCGAAGTCGATAAATCTCGAAACCGATTCCAAAGACCAAGAGGCTAATTCATACATAGTTACATAAATATAATACCTGAATGATGGTAGTCGCGCAAGCATTTCACTCGCACTTTTCCGTTCATGTATTGGTGCGACCGAGACGCACGTCCGACTGCCCTCATTTTGATGTCACAATGTAAGTTTGAATTGGCCTCCAACACGTATCCTATCTCCTAAGTTAAATGAAGTTAAAATCGCACTCTGCCAATATTTTGTAATTCCGAGTGTGTTCCACGGAGTCGGAAATGAGGGGAAGTGGATAAAATTAGCACGCTCCTTTCAATATTACGCTTTCAGTATGCGAATTAACTTTTGAGTTTAGGGTATTTGAATTTCTTGTCATAATTGACTTAGCAAAAAATGTTATAACAGAAGTACGATTCTGTTTTGTTTTGGCAGCAAAATGTCCAATGATATCGAAATTGTTGTGAAATATTACGTTTAGTTTCTGGTCACTTCTAACTTATTTTACATATGCTATTCAAATAGCAAAATCTGACAGTTGGTGACACCTTTATAAATTATATACATAATATCTATTTATAACAAATTAATAACATTGTATCAAATCTTATAAGTAACTAATCATGCCAATATCATCTATTAGGTAGGTAGGTAATATTGCTAATTGGCATTATTTGCTCCACGTCACCCACTCATTAATTGATTACATATACTTAATCATTGTAAACTGAAGCTTCTAACGTTTACCATGTATATTATATTACTCGCTAATATATACTAAGGGCCCGATTCGGATTCTGAAATAGACATCTATTAGATATCTTTTAGACATCACCAAGATACGATAACGATATGTTTAAGATCTAACCTGTCAAATTTGACATTTGCGCGATTCTGGAGATACTTGAACGATTTCCACAGGATATGACTTAGAAATCCAATTCACATCTAATAGATATCTTACTCTATCTAACGTAAAAGTGACATTGGTTGCCCGAATTGCGCTGCAAAAGAGAACTAGTTGATATCTAAACTATAACGTATCTAGAATGGATCTAGTACGTGTCGTCTCTTGTGAATATCTTGAAGTTCGAATACGGCAGTATGTAGGAGCGAGTAGCGCAGACAGGTGATGTCTAGCCCCATTATTGATGAAACTTTACAAGCCTCTTTGAGTACCTAATTTAAGTTTCATCCCTTTCTATATGTATATATGTAAGTCAAAATGACAGACTAGAACACACCATAATTGTTTAGTAAACAACGAGAAATGTAGGTAGGACGGACAGTCAGCTTTTTGTAGTGTTCCGCACAATACTTTGTTTCCGTACACTTATGGGATCACTTCGGTCTTGCAAACCAGTTAAATGCGTTCAACCAGTTAAAAGGTATACTGAAAATTGTACCAACTGAATTCTCATAGTACCTAATCATTTTATGAGACGTGATCCTGGACCCTAGAGTTTTACGTTATACACAAAATATTTCTAATAAAGTTATCGTACGTACGTACGTTACTCGTTCAAGTACCTAACGAAGCATGTAAACAACTAGAATCAAAGTCAAAATACCATCAGACGTACTATATTAAGCCATATTCCAATAATAACTGAAGTGTTTGAGCACTTTGAGTGCTGCAATTTACGAGGATTCCGTCGGCCGCCTGCGCGTCGTGCGGTGTAGGCGAAATGTCCACACACTTCTCGCTTTTGCACTGCTCACTTCTCACTCTCTCAACTGTGTATGAAATGAGAATACGAGGACGGTATGTGTGAATAAATGGGAGAGAAAGGCGACAAACTTGATGAGAAGAAATGTTGTGAATTTGATAGTATGAAGCGTTTTCCTATTTGAAGATGATTTAATTTAAAGGAGGCAATATGTTGGCACAAAACGGCTGTTATTCATATAATAGAATAGAAGAGAACATTAAAAAATAAGAAAAATAGATAGTGTTGTGCGTTCATGAATCAAGCTAAAGAAAAAGTTAATATAATGTCTTATCATAAGGTAAAGAGTTCAGTTGGATTGGATATAAATGATATAATTTCGAGTACCTGATAAAACTTAATGAATGGTGAATACTTTATCGATAAGAGCAAGGTTTATTACCAACTTATTTCAAAAGCGTTTTTATTCCAATAGAATTTCAAAAGACACTAAGTAAGTATATTAATAATCTACTTACTTATTGTCTTTTGTTTTGTATAATATAATATTATACAAAACAATGAAAAAATCCGCAAAAGGCTTCAGTTTGGTCACTGCAGCTAAACAAGTGGATCTAATGGTTCACATTTCACACCAATGGCTCAGATAGGACGGGCACACGTGGCGTCCCTTAAGAGGTACCGTACCCTAACCTTCTGCCATGGTACCAATGTCAGGCCTTACCTTGCTAAATTTTCATCATAACATAACCGTCCTTGCTAATTTAGGATAAGGTTCATATTTAAACATATGTCGATAAATCGTAAAAGGTCGGTCTGAACCCGTTCACCTGAGATGGCTGTGAATATTTAGAATTTAACGGTGCTTGCCGTGTAGTTCAAACTTCATCTTTACATGCCTTGTTCCAATATCAAACTTGCAGCTTTTGCTCGATGTTTCTGTGTGAACTTCTACGTTGTTTAGGCTTTCTTGTTCAATTCAATTATTATGTTGCACCGGTTTGAATATCGAACCTAATGATCTTAAATCTTGATGGACCGGTAAACCGGTAAACGATGAGCTTATTTTTAGTTTTACATGTACAGTCAGCAACAGAAGTTCCTAAGCGGGCCAGGTGTTCAGAGTGATCTAGACGGGACTTTATTGTTAAGGGAATAAGAGCTTGTCAAGGTAAACACCTTGCCCGCTTAGCAACTTCTGCTGCTGACTGTACAGACGGCTTATATATTTATGTACCTAATTTTTAAATTATCTTCAATCAGGTTAGACCCTGCAGGTTTATTTTGAGTGGCATTTTTTCTACTAGAAACGTCACTTTTGACACTTACAGATCATATCCATCACAAATCCAGATCAAATACATAACTTGTTAATACGATCAGAATAAATTTCCGACTCTCGCAACCAAGTATAGTTTATTGAAAATAAAGCTACCCTACCGTAAAGACTCATCTAAAATATTCATTACTCTCTGAAATATTTTATGAATTCTGAGTCCTCCGTAATCCTGTCAAATTTCAAACTTCAAAGTTTAGCACATTTAAGTATTTCTTAGTAGATTACCGTGAAAATAAGGTTTCAGAATAAAATGAAATAAATGGATGATTTATCGTGTAAATAATTTTTAGTTAAGCTCTTAAGTATTGTCAATCTTCGGTAGGTACTAATGATAAAATCAAATTAAAAAGAAATTTTAATAACCCGTTTGATTTAAAATAATTGTTATGTATAGACATAGAGTATGTATGTAACTTAAATATGAAACGGATCTACTAGCGAATGTAACCTAAAAAAATATTTTTAATATCAGAGAAAAAAGATTTCTAAGAAATATATCAAACACAGGAGTAACTAAAAAATATTTAATAATAATATGTTAGTTACAAAAAGCTTCTACACCTAGGTAAACCTTCCTCAAAAATCACTCTATTGATACCCGTTAAGTAGTTTTTGAGTTTATCGCGAACATACAGAGTACCTATACAGACAGACAGACGCGACGGGGGACTTTGTTTTATAAGATGTACCTATAGACAATAATAGGGATAAGTATTTCGAGTTGCTAATCGGCAGTCGGTTGTTCACTGGCTGTTTTGAAAGCGGTACTTTTTTGATAAACTTAATTATAAGCATTGTTTAAAAGGAAACACCGGATAAAGTATTTGGTTAAAGACACGTTAATTAGAGATTAACGAGCTTTGTATTCATCAAAAAGTTTGTAGTTTTGTTTCAAGATAGGCGTCTATTGTTCGGATAACTTATAAATTGAACTTAATAATTTGCGGTTTTGATAGTGCCAATTATACAAGATGATATTTAGCTAACTTACCTAACCATACTCTAATAGTTAATAATATTTGAATAGTTAATAATTAATAGTTGAAGAGGTGAAAGTAGTTCAATATGGCATGACATTTAATAAAATGTCTACAATTAATTTATCTCGTGCATTAAAAACATAATTCCCAGCTATTAATATGACATATACCAGTGCGCCGTATGAATGCATCATAAAAATGTTACAAAAGAAGCTCTTCAGAGAATGTCGTCTCAAATATGAGCTTTGCCTGTTTACCTAATACATACTAGGGAGACGAGCGGTTTACCTTTTAAAGGTCTCTACTTATATAAAAAGAAAAGTCAAAGGACGAACTGAATATGTAATATCTACCCAATCCAATACTGTAGGCACGGCCGTCGAGATTAATTTTCTTCTTAAGTCGCAATCTTAAGAATTCGAAGTCATCTCTGAACCATTGAATTTGACTATCGATGAGTAGGTACCTACCCAAGAAGGAAAAGACGTTCAAGTTTACAAAATAACATCCGGGAAAATAGGGAGCATTTCCAAAAAAGGTAAGAAATGAGCACTATGATAAACGATACTAGGATAAAAGACGAGCCTCAGCTGGAAAAGATAAAAGGAGGATATATTACAGATTTATTACACTTTTTGTTTCCACGTACTAAGAAGAGATTAAGAAAGCAGTAAAAACTCAGAGATAATATAGTTATTTGTAGTTAAACCGATAGTGCTTGACTTAACTGTTGTAAAACAAGTTTTTTTCCAGAGCTTAGATTCCTTGTTTATAACGGGTAGTAAAAGTAATACGTTAGAGCGGTTTTAAATGGCACTCATTTTAAACCTAGTCCCCATATCCATTAGGACTAGCCGAGCAGAGAGAGGTCGTGGAGCAATTTGGATTTAACGACGACGCGGTAATGGAGAAGAACCACTGGACTCCTAGGTTTGTGATGGCCAATAAAAGCCACTTTTTGACCCAAATGTGGAAGAAAACGACTGACATCCTCAGCATTATTTATTTGATCCAAGTTATTTGCTTAATGCTGTGCAATGTGATCCTGTGTACTTAGGTACTTTCAGATTATATGTCAAAATTTTAATTAAATAAGCCGGTGTATAATTCCCTAATGAACGTTTACACAAATATTCGCGCTTGACAGAAAACGCTCCGACTTTTCGTAGCATCTGTCATCCCGATACATTTCTTCTTTTCTTTTGGCGTTTGCCGATATACGATTGTCATCTTGGCTAGGCCCTCTGGTATTGGTTTAAAATTCGACATACGCAACTGCCAATTCTTTTCTTTTTCTTAGTTCCAGGCGTCAGGGCGAAACTAAAATACCACGTTGCTTGTAAATTTTATCGGATATTTACCTACTTTAATAAATTTAATACTTTGTTACCATTTTCAACAACGTTCAACGGACTAGCCACAGTTGTGGGGCGCCTCAACAAGGAAAGCAGGCACTAGCGCCCTAGTGCACTCAAGCACTCATAAATACCAGAGGAATATGGAACTTTTTTAATTTCACGCTTGATTCGGAGCTCCGTCTCTGTGATCGCCTACATGCTTCTACATGCCGCGAACTCACGTTAACTGCCTATTGAATGATGGATTATAACAGAGACAAAATGTTAACATTCTTCGTATGTTATGTAGGGATATATACGTGAACGGCATTTTCCGTATAGGGATTTAGGACGGGTATGAGCGCGAAATTTAAAATCAGCATTATCTATTCGGCACGTAAATGTGTAGGTAGTAGGTTCATAATACGAGTGTGATGGCACAGGGCTATATTCCAAAACACTTTGAGATGAGACAAGTAAGACCATGGTTTTGCTGAATGCAGACAAATATTTTGACAATCTTGGGAAATCCTTAACCCCACTTCTAAGCATTTCCTTTTTTTTGGAAAACGCGAAAGTGAATCAATAAATTCTATTTGACTTATTTACTTGTCGACTATGAATTTTATTTATATTTTTGAGCGATAAATTAATATAGTTCTAATACTTTTTATATATATCCGTATTTTCAATGGCACCGAGGAATTTACTCCTCTTAAATCATAGCCTAACCATTATAAATAAATAAATAATAATAATAAATATTATAGGGACATTCTTACACAAATTGACTAAGTCCCACGGTAAGCTCAAGAAGGCTTGTGTTGTGGGTACTCAGACAACGATATATATAATATACAAAATAATACTTAAATACATAGAAAACATCCATGACTCAGGAACAAATATCTGTGCTCATCACACAAATAAATGCCCTTACCGGGATTCGAACCCGGGACCATCGGCTTCGCAGGCAGGGTGAGTTATTTCCTGTAAACAACTTTTCAACTCAAAGCGAATCTTTCATTTCAGTCCAGTAATTACTACATTTCATGTTACTTGTGCAAGAGAAAATTACAGTGCGAAAGCTGAACATTTCAGCAGTAAATAAGTTTTACTAGTATTGCTCTTATGATATGGGTACATTTCATGATTTATATATACCGTAGTAACTATTAGTTTCTGGTGACCAAAGCGCGTTTATTATTTTGGTTATAAGTTATAAGTACATACCTACCTGGTATGGATCCGTTCACTACACAAATAATGTCAAATTCAAATTAAACTAAAATGTATGTGTAGTCTTAAGTAAAAGTACTGATTTTTTATTGGACTCTTAATTTTGGCTTAAATTGGTAGGTACATATTCGAACAATTTCATGGTACGATTGATTTTGGCAAAATTCGTTCATTTCAAGAATATATTGAAGATATTTGCTTTATGTTATTATCTATAAGCTAAATCAGAATCATAAGTAAACCGTAGTTCATTCCTCATATATGAATATAAAGCCTTTCTTGGTAAAACTAAGTTGCGTTTTCTATACGTTCATGTTTGTTATCGACTGTCGTCGTTTGTTATTCCTATACATTAGCTTATTAGCACAAATGGCGCACCTTCCTTTACCTAACCTCATTCCCCATGCATGCGAACAGTGATGGATGCACCCTGCGCCATAACTCTGTTTAATAGTGCCGAGCTTGGCACTTGGGACCTACATAAAAGCTATGACGTCATTCGATGGGCGTGTCATAATTATTATGTGTACATATTATGAGCCGACCGCCGAGCCATCTAACATGTGCATCCGTTTGGAACGTATAGTATCTCAATATCTTCATAACGCCGTACTTATACTATGATGATATGGGTTACAAAATGGGATTTGTGAATTCTGATAGACAATAATAATGTTATACCTTAAGCGATATTGTTTCATATGTTTATATAGGTTGATAATATTGTTCGTAGTTTTATGCGGGAAATACTTATGCACGTACATAATGAACCGAACCATAAAATGCACATAGTGTCCGTAGGGACATAATTTCTTTTTATAATAATTTAAAATAAAAATCAATAATTATTGATTTTATAGCTTATGATGCCACAAGTCGTCTCAATACTTAAGTTATTGCTATTAATAATTAATTGTTTCAATTGCTACACTACACACAATACATTCTTAAGAACATACATTTTTATTATAATTCTTCAAACAATTGACTCTGTCAGATTAACTCCAGGGTTTCCTTCCTTGGAAAAGCTTTATCCACTTGATCGCTACTTTTCATTTTATTGGCATTAAATTGAATCGGGTTTTATTGCTGCAACCGATAACCAATAGTGGCCGCTTTGAGCTTCCAGTTCGAAAGTGCTATGTGATACCGGTATTTAATGTCCTTCTTATTACAGTATGAGAACACGTATATAAGAAATAGATGCGATAAAGTTAGCGAGCCGTATGTTTTTTTTTAAAGACTATTGCAAAGTTCATCGACATCAATTTGCTTTATATAGTTGCTTGTTAGAGCAGTTTACACTTATTGCCCGTTTTCTGTCGGAGATGAAATTTGCGGGGTTTATTTTATCGTCGTTGTGTCGTTAAATTATCGTTCACTTGTTCATCAACCTTATCTCAACCTTTGTTCTTTCATATTCTTTTGTTTAAGCGAAATAAGTTTAAAAACTTGCGAAGAAAATGAGATTATCTTGGACATTTCTACTATTAGGTACTAAAAAAAAATTTGTGTGTGTTTTTTGTCATATTTCATGAATATATTTGAAACTCGTATGTTTATTAGGATAGGAAAAAGACATGTTGACTAAAAAGTTATTTTTGTATCTTCTTGTATGTTTGTTGTTCCTCTGTTAATCTAAATTTGATACTTGCCTACCTAAGATTTATTTTTATCTAGATTTATTTCTAAACGTTTGTTAATATTTACTTCCCAATGTTAGCGTATATACATTTATAAAATCATAAGGTTGGTCGTTCAAATTATTTGTCGACGTTGACAAATTTTAACGATTTAAATAATCACGCCATTTTACGTTAATCGTCTTATGGCGACTTAGCTTTGAAATCTGACATCAAAAGCCGGCTTAACAGCAACAAGTAGAGAAATGGCCGGCCGGTCGAACAACGCGCGAATTAACGCATTTCGAGGCGCTCGAGGTGTTTTTGCACGTCGTTACGTGCAAAAATCTCGCATCTCGTTTAATTTTTCGTTATAAAACACTACCTTATCGTATTCTAGTAAGGTCCCATTTATTCAACAGAACACTGTTACGTCGACTAGTCAGCAAGTTATAATTAGACCAGCCAAGCTCAATTTTACTACGAATTCAATGACTGGGTAAATTCCTACTAAAAACACTCCATATATACCTGTCTAAATATAAATAAAAATGTGAGTGCTCTAATATTTGACGGAGTCGGGAAATTATACTTACTCTCCTTTATTAAATAACTTTTGGACACCTTCCGCAATATTCGGAATTGGATTTGAGATACTTTTTTGTATAATTATTTGTCTCTCTGTGATATTTAGTATTTACGTTGAATAAGAATTATATTTGAGAAAAAAAAATACAGAGATTAAACTTGAGAATAAGAAAGATGACAAAATATTTTCTATTTCACTTCAAACCTCTTCGATAAAATAAAGGAAATCGGAGAATTTTTAGTAAAACTTTGTAAAGTGGAATAAAACATATACATAATAATATACCATACATACTAAGTTATGTATATGTATTTTTCCTACAAGTCTTCTATAGAAATGGGTTAAAATTTAAGTAATATGAATGGAGGCAGTTTATCGTTTTATAAGTGGACTAATTCACGAGGCCAGTGAAAATACCTAGGTACATACGTACTCGTATTTTGATCATGACTGCCACAAAACAATAGTCTCTGGTGGATTCAGGTCTGATTAAGTTTCTACCTCCCCCCCTCCCTTTTGTTCTTTGTGCAGTAATGGATTCCCACAGCAATTCTTTTCTCACAAAAGTATAATGTACAATATCCCTTAGTTCGTTATTCTTAGTAAATGTACTAGTTAATTTGGGGTTGGGGTGTGGGTTGTAAATATTATTCACTTGAACTACTTCAAAGTCAGGAAAATGTTTATGATATTTTAACGTTGATGTTTATCTAGAGCATATTATATGTAAATGTTGACTTTGTCATTATTGACTATGCTCTTATGTGACCCATTATTTTGTATAGGAAAATATTCCCGAGGACTGTTTCCCGCACAAATAAATGGAGAAATATTTCACAACAAACACAATCTTTCATCGTTTACCCAAGAAAACTAAACTATCTATCCAAATAAGACATAAATTATTACGTAAACGTAAAATAACTATTGTATGTTCTGTAAAAATGCTACCAAATAGTAGTTATTCAACATTGTTAACACGCACAACTACATTCTATTTAATAAAGGGCATTGCAATTTGCAATTATTATATGCAACTAGCAAAGTGTAAAATCAGCCGTTATAGTCATGAAAATTCTTCGCCACTAAAATATTCAGCAACCTATTTTGTCGTCACTTTATGAATGCTTGCTAAACGAGAGTACCGCGTATGCTATACGTGTGTAGACTAGCGAGGCCCCGCAGAGTGGCTGGATCCGCAACAAGTGTCCCCTTCAAACGAGCAGCTGCGATGCGGTGGAGTACTAGTGCTCGGCTAGTATTAGGTACTTATCTAAAACATCCGAACATACTGCTACTATAAAATGTATTGAACATTGTAGTTAGTGTAGAGATATAATATTATAAATGTGAAAGTTTGCATCTTCGGATGTTAGTTACGCATATAGCCGCGGAAATCTAAGTTCGCAAATTGCGGGCTGCTTTCTCTGTTAACTCTAATCACGACTTTATTGGAGTAAAAGAGAAAGATCCTCGCAATTCGCAAATTTCGATTCTCGCGGTAGGCCCTCAGTTATAACTAGGTACAGATACTGATGGACATAAGACATAATTCTTTTATATTGCACATAAAAGTTAAATAGCTTGAATACGAGTATAATATATTTCGTAATAGGTGTACAGTGTACAGTGAATACCCACTTATTAGATCCGAACTAGTAAAATACGTTTTATTATTCGAAATCTGAGACTTCATTTAATCTATTCAGAATGTATTTCTAAATTTGATATTTTGATTAGTTATGAATATTACTTATATTTCGTCTAAATTAATTTTAGACGTAAATAGGCCGTTATTTTTGTTTCTTAAATGCGGACATTATTGGGCTAGTCGAGCCGAGTTACAAAGATATTAATTTTGTTTACGGATTATATAAGCGTTGATGCTTTTGTTATTGTGAGTTCCTCTAATTAAAATCGAAATCGTAGTAGTAAAGTTGGTAAAAATTGATCAAAAAACATTTCAAACTAAATTGTAAATTTACCTGCATCAATAACATTTGTTTTGGCATAAAAACCTAACGTAGTTTTGAGTGTTGATGCATACTCGAGAAAAATCTACATTCAAAAAGATCGCATCCAATACTACTCAGCAGTTTTCAATCAGTGATTGGGGTTTTGGATGCCACACCGCGGTATATCAAGTTGAAATATGATGGATAGCCACCTTTACCCGCGGTTCCTATCTTTGAAACTGCTAGAAAAAATGTTATTTAAGTGTAGGTAATATATTTATAAAATATACGACAAAAAATTAGGTTATTTTCCCCGAGTGGCAACCAAAATCGCTGCAAATGCAAACCGATCACTGTTAATTATGTATGATCGTTTCCATACATTATTTAAATTAGGGTTGGCGTTTTATATATATAACATGAGTAGGTACCCACATCTTGTATGAATAAGTAGGTATTTTTGTACTTAGTTGTGAATTACCAGTCGCAAAGGCACTAAACGAAATAGCGTTCGTGCTCCGGTGCTATTAAACTATTCGCGTGTCTCCTGACACTGGATATTTTATTTTAAGAATTGTCGTACTGCTACTAATAAGATTACCGCCCACATAGCAGCCACTGTAAAACTATATAACCCCAGAAAATACCCAAGAGAAACGACACAACTACAGTCTGGCAAACCTATTATGTCAGTAGGGTAGGGGGTGCATATAATAAAACAGCTATACTCGTCCCTTTTTACCACCCCATAGGTGGTAAGTAGTAATAAGTATAAATAATTTTAATAGAAAGAAAACGACTTAACAAAACAGTTTGATATGCCATAATTATGTACGACATAGCATCTCACAACAATTACAATCAGTCCCAAGACGTAAAATCGCGGAAGAGTTACATTCATCCAGTCTTCATCAGCAGTTTTATTTCAACAAATAGCACTGTAGTTATTATATAATAACATATGCATCATAGTCATCGGCATATGTTGTGGCATCCATTTTGGTGTTAAAATATATTAGAATAAGATGTATTATAGCTTAAATTTTATGTTTTACACCAAATTTCTATTTGTATTTATTTATGCAATGCTTGGTTTTTAGAAATACAAAATCGGTACCTATAAGTATTCTTGAGAAATGAGAGATGAGGAATTACGGAGTTCTGAGTTCTGAGATCACAATTATTATAATAAGATATGCAGATGCAGAAGGCAATCTTGAACACGGCGCGTGTAGTCACGGTTCCTCTCTTTGCGGCCCTGACCAACGACAGCTTGGGCCTTGGGATTTTGAAGTGGGTTAAATGGTACACGGTCAGTACATTCTCTCTACCTCTGATTCAGTAACAACTCTTCCTCTTTCCAAACTTGCCGTTCCATGCCTAAAGTTCTTCTCTGATAGAAAGCCAGAAATATAATTTGTTATCAGGTAAGTAAGACCCATAGCTACATATCTTATAGATTAACATACATACAATAATAATAATCTTAAAAAAAACGAGGAAATTATTTTTATGCTATACAATAGTTTTCTGTTGCCTCACTTGTTCCGATGTATTATTTGGCAGATTACCACAAACGCGCAGAAATACTATGATATTGATATTCCAAGGACTCTTGTTCCAGAAATCCACACACACACACACACACAACACACACACACACACCTACATCTGTTAGGATCACAGGACCCCATTATGTAATGTTTATATACTTAACTAAACAATAAACTAAGTTACTGGACACGCAAATCACGAAATATTTCCAGACAAATCTGTACAAAATATAAATACTTGTGCAATGAATCATCCTTCTGATTTTCTTTTTATCATCCCCACGAATACAGAATGATTTATACATTTAGGTACATGACACAAATGACCCCGATAAGAAAAAGCTTCCCGACCCGAAATAATTATATTTGTTTGGTTCGGAAACCTTTACTTTCGAATCTATATTTTATTGTTATATTATTTCCTCTTTTTGCCACTTATGTACAATACAGACCGTAATGACCCTGTGTCAGTAACACAATCCCTAACGTCTGGAGAATGTTAGAAAAGTAAAATGAGCATGAGCTATTTGCGCACAGAAATTCCATCCTTAAATATCGGTGTATTTCGCCTAAAAATATGAAATCTGAACTTTACAAGTTTAACTATCTTGCCACATATGACAGTAGCCAGTTGCTGTAATGGAGGCATGACGTTTGCTTATTATATCAATAAAGCAAGACTGTCGCACTTTAATTTTCACGATACTTAGAATACGAGTAATTATGTTAGGGATTTTCGGAAGTTATATTTTACTACGACAAAATTTTAGCAAATACATAGGTATATGCACTAGTAAAACATTACCCTTTTTCTTTCATTGGTCAGGTAGTAAAGAGTAGAATTGAATTTTTGTAATAAATAAGTACTGTATGAAATATTAGATATTATATAAGTAATGAAAGTAATTAGGTACGTAATATACCACATGTAACAAACGTGTTAAGCCTGTGACAATTCTACCAAAAATATACCTAACATTTTTTATATCATGCCATATTATACTTAGGTACCTAACAACCCCAATTGAGATCTCTCCCGGTGCTCATTTTATTTATGGGAAAAATTACGACTCTACATTTATTCGTCTTACATTTGAATCGTAAAAATCACGCTTGACAGACACGTAATTGTTTACGTAACACGTAAGCTTCTTTTTTATATAATGTATGGTTCCAAAGACAAATTGTTTACCACAGTAAAGTAGCAATGTTGGAGTAAGTAATAAGTATCTATAGTAGTAATGTCAGGTGTACCTACACGTTTTTATCGTCTTTGACTTTTAAAAATTAAACATAGTACTCATAGGGTGGAGGTATTTTGCATTTAGGTAAGTAATTTAAAAACGCAGAACATATTAAAAGCACATTATTGTGCTATAAATACGAAGCAAATTAAACTGCAAACAGTCCAATAAACTAAGTTTCACGTTAACTAGTTGTCCGGTTACGGTCGTCAAGTCCCACAAGATAATAAATTTATCGTCCAATATTGTAAGCAACAAACGGGCCAAACATTAGCTAGCTTAATAAACCACGCATACCTTTACATACTACTAAGTTACGATCTATTGCTGAATTATTGAGACTATCTATCTACTCATACCGGGCTGTTGCTGTAAGTGATCTCACTTCTTTGAGAGTTTTGACCTCGGGTCAAACGTCATTATTCTCTGACCTCTCGGGTCAAAGGTCATTATAATTTTCCTATGATAGACACAACAGAAGGATAAGTCGAACATATTTGGCCAACCTAGAATCAGAAAAATTGCTGCATTTAGTGCTCCGTTCACTAACACAAATGTACTACTGTACATAGGTGACACTTCACTGTTATAAATTATAAATAAACAGTTTTAACTTTTTTTCGGTTGATTATCAATCATCGATTCTTCACTGATACGCCATTGTTTATTTAAATAAGGCAATATATATATATATATATATATTAGGTTAGGCCTTATAAACTAACATACCTGTTTAATATAGTTAAACTATAAACATAATTACCACCCACCTGATCAAGCTCCGGGTAAGTAGGTACTTGAGTCACATTGAATTCGTTTTTTACCCGTTCATACTTAACGATCTCTCCAACATTCGCAGTAAGTGGTTCGGTCTAGATGCTAGGGTATTTAATACACCGCTACGACAAGGTCTACTTCATGTTAAAAGTTTAAAACTCATATTTTTTACACCGCGACTAAATAACCAAAAGAAAGCGGCGAAAGTAACCACGATCTTTTGAGATATGCTGAAAGACATTTTGTAAGTGTTATAAAAACCACTTCCTGTAAAAATACCTCAGTTCCTTGAAAAATGGGCCCAAGAGGTTTTAATGCCAAAGTGGTTTGGGCACGTGGCGCGAAAATTGAGCAAAAAGTACCTAAGTACCTACTTAATTTTAATCAAATTGGCACGCAAAATTATTACTTAAAGCTATTACTAAAGCACCCATTTCTCATGAAGAACTACGGTCGGTTTCACATCAAGTGAAACATAGATTGCAAGTAGGTATTGACCACGTGACTAATTAGGATACATCACCTAATGTTCTCCTGCAATGTAGGCGTCTGCCTGCCTGCTGCAATGTTACAAAATAAAGTGTGATTGATATGTGATAAAAATATTATGTAAGAACATCCTTATCCCGTTTCCATTATTAGGTAAGAATCCAGATAAATATACCAGTACACAATCGTTTTTGATTGGCCACTTTATCGGCTTAACTTCGTCCCTCGAGCCCTGTGAAGCACCATTCAAGTTATATGAACAAGGTCCATTATTGTTATCGGTATCAAGTTCCCAACCTATTTGTAGTAATCCTTCAATATCTATTGTGTTCTCCTATTATCATCCATATAGTAACCAATATCTGACTGACCGAGAATGATTTCTTGACCCGATTGAATGTACTAGGCAGCTATTGTGTTTCACTAAAAATTTGGTAATTATTATTTACTTTGTATAACTTTAAAATAAATTCGTGAAAAAATTATCGTCACCCAAGATCTTGTCACCAAGAATTTAAACGGACTCTCCTGAAACAATCTTCTTTGGAGACATCGCGTATACTTTGGCTCGTAAACTTTCCGCTAAGTGGTCAGGAATTTCTAAACAATTTAAGGAGTTTGTGCTGATGAAGAACACAATTACACACATCTTCAAATTGAAGCAAGGATAAATGCAACAAAGACCTATACCTTAAACTCTTTGGATTTTTCATTATTTAAGTAATATCATCTCACCTATAATAATTACCATTCTGATACCTATCGAGGATTGCACGTTGTGCAACATAAGCAACATTTTTAGGGTTCCGTACCCAAAGGGTAAAACGGGACCCTATTACTAAGACTTCGCTGTCCGTCCGTCCGTCCGTCCGTCCGTCCGTCCGTCCGTCTGTCTGTCACCAGGCTGTATCTCACGAACCGTGATAGCTAGACAGTTGAAATTTTCACAGATGATGTATTTCTGTTGCCGCTATAACAACAAATACTAAAAACCGAATAAAATAAAGATTTAAATAGGGCTTCCATACAACAAACGTGATTTTTGACCAAAGTTAAGCAACGTCGGGAGTGGTCAGTACTTGGATGGGTGACCGTTTTGTTTTGCTTTTTTTTTTTGTTTTTTTTTTTGCATTATGGTACGGAACCCTTCGTGCGCGAGTCCGACTCGCACTTGCCCGGTTTTATTTATTACCTAATGAAAATCAAACGCAATCAAATATCATAAATTAATATTTCAGAGTCAGTTTGTTTGCGGAATTATTCAACAACGCACCTTATAAAATATTAGTAAATACCTGTTAATAATTTGGTTGAATTATTCGAGCCAGAGTTACATAACTCTGATGTTTAACCAAAATCATATTATACGTATAGTATAATGTGACGATACACTATGATTAGGTATACTGGGCATACAGAATTTAATGGCTTATTTGGAGACACATTTTCAACTACATATCTGGATGACTTACATTTAACTTGTTATGTCAAAATTAAAAAAAAAAGCTATTGTTTATCGTTCTGTTTATTTGTGAAAACATAAAAATAGACACATTTAAATAAACAAATAATGGATAAAGAAGGAGGAAGCCGAGGAAGACTGGGGTGAATCAAAATAAGGTACCTATTTACATCATAATTTTATTAGGCTTATTATTAACCGGGCAACTAAAATATTGATCAGGAACTTTCACTGGGCATATAATAATATAATTTGGCTGTGCATTAATATTTTAGCGCCAATAAATTTATATTAGCCTCTAATTTAAGCATCATATTATTAAAAAACTGGCAGCAAAATCAAGCCACCCAAAAAAATTATAGGGAACATGAATTGATAGGTTGGCGTCTAAAATAATAAGTTGGCAGCTAATATTGTAAAACGATCATAAAATTTGGATGTTAATATATGCACATATACAGAATACAAAAGATACCTATAATCATAAGCTTTAAATACTCCATTTTTAAATAATTTAGTACCTAAGTACTTTAAATTGAGAAAATTCCTGATCATGAAACACCTAATGGCCATTATACAATTAGGTCTTTAAAATTTTCATTAATAATTTCAATAGTTATCACGGTGTTCTGCAAGAGTCAAAAGATAAGTAGGTGCGACGACGAGCGAAGCGAGGAGGAGCGTGTTAGGTTGACCGTGTAGTGACCAAACAAAATATTTAAAAAAACCTTCATTGTTGAATTCATAGATAGCCGTTTTCTTTTTAAAATGTGATTCATAAATGGTCCCCGATATAATAATTCAGTTGCCAAATAAATATTTGGTACCTGCCTAAAAATAAACTAAAGCTGTAACGGCATTGAAATGTTGCTCATATTGATATATTTTAAGGCTCGCTTTTTGTTGCCAATCTATTAATTTTAGTACCCATTTCTATATTTTCAAACTACTCAAATTCGATTTATTAGTTGACCGGTTAAATACGTGCCATTTTATTATATTTACTCTAAGATTTTGATTTCGAAAGCAAACACTTTTTCATCCGAATCTGTTCAGAGTTCTGTTTGATTCTTGTTTCAATCTTCCACTAGATGTATATCAAAATGAACTCGGCACAAGTAGGCCAAACTTCGTGCGGTGATTTTAACTAACTGCTAACTGGGCCCTTTTGTGACTCGTTTCGCATTTACATTCTATAGAAACTTGTGAATAAAATAGCGAGAATTATTTGACAGCGGTATTAAAATACACATAACCTGAGGTTTTGCCCGGACCCGGGTATGTCCTTAAACTACGTCCAAGACCACCGGTGGACGGGCAGCAGCGTCCCTCAAATTCGGTGTACTCGACTGCGATCGCCCTGCCCGCCTGCCAAGCGTGGCGATTATGGCATACACCCCCCAAAGGGGGAGGCCTATGTTCAGCAGTGGACGTCTTATGCCTGAGATGAGGTTTTGCGTGGGTTGGTACCTAATTGTGAGTATTTTGTTTTATAGAAGATACCTAGAAATGAAAGTTAACTAGGAAAGACGGTAAAATATGTTGTAATATATACACGATATAACCATTTATTTCGACGTAAACAATATAAAATTTATGGAGGAGATAGTAAGGAGTTACATAAAAAATATAGTATAAAAAACTCTTCAGTATAATGTTCAGTAGAGGATTCCTGCTCCGTCTTCGTATTCAAAAGCTTTGATACGTCGTCTCGTACTGTGTCGTCTCGTCGTGTCTGACTCTTATGGAGATAGCTCTTATCACAGAAATTTGGACTTTCACCTTCAGCCAGAAAATTATTTGTGAATATGCCTTTACCCATTTATCATTCAATTTTGATGCTGTTTAGGAAAGACGGTTATTAGAAATACCTACAGTTTTTACAGTTATAAAAGTCAAAGTATTGTCGAGCCCAAAATATGTACCTACATTTGGTATATCTTTGATCGTTGGGCATACCCGTTCAAGTAAAACTGTTTTCAGACGTGGTGTCTTGCAGATTTGACTCAGATTTCTACTTTAATGTCAACTTTAAATTCAGGTGGAGATTTTGCAAACTTTCTACTTACATCGGGTTTCGTTGTTCGTAGCCGAGGAAGCGCAATTTCCGCAAAAAGTTCCTCTTACGTTGCAATACCGTTGTAACCGGTGTGAAGTTATCGGCCAAAGTTATCGGCGAACGATAACCCGACCAAATTAAGAAGTCGATATTTTCAACGTTTTTTTTCGTCATTAAAAAGAGCGTAAGTACATTAGTTTAAGGAAAAGTTGAATATCATCAATACTATTAATTACATTTCATCATAAATTTTACTATATAGCTGAAAAATATGCATCGTGACTGGTCGTAGAATTTTGTGCTTATCAAACAAAGAAAATCCTACTTTCTAGTCAATAAAACGCCTTAAGTCTATTATTTGTAAAAGCTATTGACAAAAGCTTGCATTATTGTGTTAAAAAAACTTACTTTATTTGATAATCAAAGTTTTAACGATGAACCTAAAGATTCTAGACATAATTTATCAATTTGAGCAACTTCCGGGCAGTAGACCACTGTCTAACTGACATCATCAGAAACTGTACATCAGAATCTTTCATAAAACGCCTTCAGAACCCACTTACCGAGCTAACTGTAGCTGCATCAGCTGAAATGAAGTTAGCGGCGGAACGATTTTGTAAACTCATTTCAACAAAAGAAAATTACATAACTTACATAAACTGAAAATTTACGTCCAGAGCTTTTATTTTAAGTTTTCAGAATCCACCAATATAGGTATTCTAAGTTTTTTTTTTAATAGTTCATCGCAGAGTCAATGGCTGAAATATTCCAAATACCTACACATAACTAATTTTGACCCATTTCTAGACGAAAGACCACTTTCATTTTGACAACATCTGGAACTGTACACCTAGATCTTTCATAAAATGCCTTCAGAACCCACTTACCGAGCTAACTGTAGCTGCATCCGCTGAAATGAAGTTAGCGGCGGAACGATTTCCTTTGTAAATTCAGAAACAGAAAATAAAATTGAATCTTACATGATTTGTGAATGTAAATCAAGAGCGTTTTCAAAAAGCTTTCAGAATCTATTAACTTAGGTGTTCTAAGATTTATTTTTTAACTAATTTATTACCAAGTCCGTGGCCAAAATCTTCAAAATGCACATCACTTATTTTGACCCATTTCTAGACGAAAGACCACTTTCATTTTGACAACATCCGGAACTGTACACCTAGATCTTTCATAAAACGCCTTCAGAACCCACTTACCGAGCTAACTGTAGCTGCATCAGCTGAAATGAAGTTAGCGGCGGAAGGATTTCCAAATTAATTCAGATAAATAAAAATAAAGTGCCATCTTACATGATTTATAAATGTAAATCAAGAGCTTTTTCATATATCTTCCAGAATCTATTAACTTACATGTTCTAAGATTTATTTTTTAAATAATTTATTACCAAGTCCGTGGCCAAAATCTTCAAAATGCACATCACTAATTTTGACCCATTTCTAGACGAAAGACCACTTTCATTTTGACAACATCTGGAACTGTACACCTAGATCTTTCATAAAATGCCTTAAGAACCCACTTACCGAGCTAACTGTAGCTGCATCCGCTGAAATGAAGTTAGCGGCGGAACGATTTCCTTTGTAAATTCAGAAACAGAAAATAAAATTGAATCTTACATGATTTGTGAATGTAAATCAAGAGCGTTTTCAAAAAGCTTTCAGAATCTATTAACTTAGGTCTTCTAAGATTTATTTTTTAAATAATTTATTACCAAGTCCATGGCCAAATTCTTCAAAATGCACATCACTAATTTTGACCCATTTCTAGACGAAAGACCACTTTCATTTTGACAACATCCGGAACTGTACACCTAGATCTTTCATAAAATGCCTTCAGAACCTACTTACCGAGCTAACTGTAGCTGCATCAGCTGAAAAAAAGTTAGCGGCGGAAGGATTTCTTTTGTAAATTCAGAAACAGAAAATAAAATTGAATCTTACATGATTTGTGAATGTAAATCAAGAGCTTTTCAAAAAGCTTTCAGAATCTATTAACTTAGGTGTTCTAAAATTTATTTTTTAAATAATTTATTACCAAGTCCGTGGCCAAAATCTTCAAAATGCACATCACTAATTTTGACCCATTTCTAGACGAAAGACCACTTTCATTTTGACAACATCTGGAACTGTACACCTAGATCTTTCATAAAATGCCTTCAGAACCCACTTACCGAGCTAACTGTAGCTGCATCCGCTGAAATGAAGTTAGCGGCGGAACGATTTCCTTTGTACAAAAAAAAAATTGACCCACTTCTATATGAAAGACCACTTTCATTTTGACATCATCGGAAACTGTACACCAAAATCTTTCATAAAACGCCTTCTGAACACACTTACCGAGCTAACTGTAGCTGCATCAGTTGAAATAAAGTTAGCGGCGGAACGATTTCCTTTGTAAATTCAGGAAAATAAAAATAACTTTGAATCTTACATGATTTGTGAATGTAAATCAAGAGCTTTTTTATAAAGCTTTCAGAATCTATTAACTTAGGTGTTCTAAGATTTATTTTTTAAATAATTTATTACCAAGTCCATGGCCAAAATCTTCAAAATGCACATCACTAATTTTGACCCATTTCTAGACGAAAGACCACTTTCATTTTGACAACATCCGGAACTGTACACCTAGATCTTTCATAAAATGCCTTCAGAACCTACTTACCGAGCTAACTGTAGCTGCATCAGCTGACATAAAGTTAGCGGCGGAAGGATTTCTTTTGTAAATTCAGAAACAGAAAATAAAATTGAATCTTACATGATTTGTGAATGTAAATCAAGAGCTTTTTCAAAAAGCTTTCAGAATCTATTAACTTACGTGTTCTAAGATTTATTTTATAAATAATTTATTACCAAGTCCGTGGCCAAAATCTTCAAAATGCACATCACTAATTTTGACCCATTTCTAGACGAAAGACCACTTTCATTTTGACAACATCTGGAACTGTACACCTAGATCTTTCATAAAATGCCTTCAGAACCCACATACCGAGCTAACTGTAGCTGCATCCGCTGAAATGAAGTTAGCGGCGGAACGATTTCCTTTGTAAAAAAAAATAATTTTGACCCACTTCTATATGAAAGACCACTTTCATTTTGACATCATCGGAAACTGTACACCAAAATCTTTCATAAAACGCCTTCTGAACCCACTTACCGAGCTAACTGTAGCTGCATCAGCTGAAATAAAGTTAGCGGCGGAACGATTTCCTTTGTAAATTCAGGAAAATAAAAATAACTTTGAATCTTACATGATTTGTGAATGTAAATCAAGAGCTTTTTCATAAAGCTTTCCGAATCTATTAACTTAGGTGTTCTAAGATTTATTTTTTAACTAATTTATTACCAAGTCCGTGGCCAAAATCTTCAAAATGCACATCACTAATTTTGACCCATTTCTAGACGAAAGACCACTTTCATTTTGACAACATCTGGAACTGTACACCTAGATCTTTCATAAAATGCCTTCAGAACCCACTTACCGAGCTAATTGTAGCTGCATCAGCTGAAATGAAGTTAGCGGCGGAACGATTTCCTTTGTAAAAAATAATAATTTTGACCCACTTCTATATGAAAGACCACTTTCATTTTGACATCGTCGGAAACTATACACCAAAATCTTTCATAAAACGACTTCTGAACCCACTTACCGAGCTAACTGTAGCTGCATCAGCTGAAATAAAGTTAGCGGCGGAACCATTTCCTTTGTAAATTCAGGAAAATAAAAATAACTTTGAATCTTACATGATTTGTGAATGTAAATCAAGAGCTTTTTCATAAACCTTTCAGAATCTATTAACTTAGGTGTTCTAAGATTTATTTTTTAACTAATTTATTACCAAGTCCGTGACCAGAATCTTCAAAATGCACATCACTAATTTTGACCCATTTCTAGACGAAAGACCACTTTCATTTTGACAACATCCGGAACTGTACACCTAGATCTTTCATAAAATGTCTTCAGAACCGACTTACCGAGCTAACTGTAGCTGCATCAGCTGAAATGAAGTTAGCGGCGGAATGATTTCCTTTGTAAAAAAAATAATTTTGACCCACTTCTATATGAAAGACCACTTTCATTTTGATATCATCGGAAACTGTACTCCAAAATCTTTCATAAAACGCCTTCTGAACCCACTTACCGAGCTAACTGTAGCTGCATCAGTTGAAATAAAGTTAACGGCGGAACGATTTCCTTTGTAAATTCAGGAAAATAAAAATTACTTTGAACTTACATGATTGATTTGTGAATGTAAATCAAGAGCTTTTTCATAAAGCTTCCAGAATCTATTAACTTAGGTGTTCTAAGATTTATTTTTTAACTAATTTATTACCAAGTCCGTGGCTAAAATCTTCAAAATGCACATCACTAATTTTGACCCATTTCTAGACGAAAGACCACTTTCATTTTGACAACATCTGGAACTGTACACCTAGATCTTTCATAAAACGCCTTCAGAACCCACTTACCGAGCTAACTGTAGCTGCATCAGCTGAAATGAAGTTAGCGGCGGAAGGATTTCCAAATTAATTCAGATAAATAAAAATAAAGTGCCATCTTACATGATTTATAAATGTAAATCAAGAGCTTTTTCATATATCTTCCAGAATCTATTAACTTACATGTTCTAAGATTTATTTTTTAAATAATTTATTACCAAGTCCGTGGCCAAAATCTTCAAAATGCACATAACTAATTTTGACCCATTTCTAGAGGAAAGACCACTTTCATTTTGACAACATCTGGAACTGTACACCTAGATCTTTCATAAAATGCCTTAAGAACCCACTTACCGAGCTAACTGTAGCTGCATCC
The DNA here is from genome assembly GCF_910591565.1 of Cydia splendana. NCBI lineage: Eukaryota > Metazoa > Arthropoda > Insecta > Lepidoptera > Tortricidae > Cydia > Cydia splendana. Next base: position 9,980,198 of record NC_085966.1, on the reverse strand, counting down.
GCTGAAATGAAGTTAGCGGCGGAACGATTTCCTTTGTAAATTCAGAAACAGAAAATAAAATTGAATCTTACATGATTTGTGAATGTAAATCAAGAGCGTTTTCAAAAAGCTTTCAGAATCTATTAACTTAGGTCTTCTAAGATTTATTTTTTAAATAATTTATTACCAAGTCCATGGCCAAATTCTTCAAAATGCACATCACTAATTTTGACCCATTTCTAGACGAAAGACCACTTTAAATAAAGTTAGCGGCGGAACGATTTCCTTTGTAAATTCAGGAAAATAAAAATAACTTTGAATCTTACATGATTTGTGAATGTAAATCAAGAGCTTTTTCATAAACCTTTCAGAATCTATTAACTTAGGTGTTCTAAGATTTATTTTTTAACTAATTTATTACCAAGTCCGTGACCAGAATCTTCAAAATGCACATCACTAATTTTGACCCATTTCTAGACGAAAGACCACTTTCATTTTGACAACATCCGGAACTGTACACCTAGATCTTTCATAAAATGTCTTCAGAACCGACTTACCGAGCTAACTGTAGCTGCATCAGCTGAAATGAAGTTAGCGGCGGAATGATTTCCTTTGTAAAAAAAATAATTTTGACCCACTTCTATATGAAAGACCACTTTTATTTTGACATCATCGGAAACTGTACTCCAAAATCTTTCATAAAACGCCTTCTGAACCCACTTACCGAGCTAACTGTAGCTGCATCAGTTGAAATAAAGTTAACGGCGGAACGATTTCCTTTGTAAATTCAGGAAAATAAAAATTACTTTGAACTTACATGATTGATTTGTGAATGTAAATCAAGAGCTTTTTCATAAAGCTTCCAGAATCTATTAACTTAGGTGTTCTAAGATTTATTTTTTAACTAATTTATTACCAAGTCCGTGGCTAAAATCTTCAAAATGCACATAACTAATTTTGATCCATTTCTAGACGAAAGACCACTTTCATTTTGACAACATCTGGAACTGTACACCTAGATCTTTCATAAAACGCCTTCAGAACCCACTTACCGAGCTAACTGTAGCTGCATCAGCTGAAATGAAGTTAGCGGCGGAAGGATTTCCAAATTAATTCAGATAAATAAAAATAAAGTGCCATCTTACATGATTTATAAATGTAAATCAAGAGCTTTTTCATATATCTTCCAGAATCTATTAACTTACATGTTCTAAGATTTATTTTTTAAATAATTTATTACCAAGTCCGTGGCCAAAATCTTCAAAATGCACATAACTAATTTTGACCCATTTCTAGAGGAAAGACCACTTTCATTTTGACAACATCTGGAACTGTACACCTAGATCTTTCATAAAATGCCTTAAGAACCCACTTACCGAGCTAACTGTAGCTGCATCCGCTGAAATGAAGTTAGCGGCGGAACGATTTCCTTTGTAAATTCAGAAACAGAAAATAAAATTGAATCTTACATGATTTGTGAATGTAAATCAAGAGCGTTTTCAAAAAGCTTTCAGAATCTATTAACTTAGGTCTTCTAAGATTTATTTTTTAAATAATTTATTACCAAGTCCATGGCCAAATTCTTCAAAATGCACATCACTAATTTTGACCCATTTCTAGACGAAAGACCACTTTCATTTTGACAACATCCGGAACTGTACACCTAGATCTTTCATAAAATGCCTTCAGAACCTACTTACCGAGCTAACTGTAGCTGCATCAGCTGAAAAAAAGTTAGCGGCGGAAGGATTTCTTTTGTAAATTCAGAAACAGAAAATAAAATTGAATCTTACATGATTTGTGAATGTAAATCAAGAGCTTATCAAAAAGCTTTCAGAATCTATTAACTTAGGTGTTCTAAAATTTATTTTTTAAATAATTTATTACCAAGTACGTGGCCAAAATCTTCAAAATGCACATCACTAATTTTGACCCATTTCTAGACGAAAGACCACTTTCATTTTGACAACATCTGGAACTGTACACCTAGATCTTTCATAAAATGCCTTCTGAACCCACTTACCGAGCTAACTGTAGCTGCATCCGCTGAAATGAAGTTAGCGGCGGAACGATTTCCTTTGTAAAAAAAAAAAATTGACCCACTTCTATATGAAAGACCACTTTCATTTTGACATCATCGGAAACTGTACACCAAAATCTTTCATAAAACGCCTTCTGAACACACTTACCGAGCTAACTGTAGCTGCATCAGTTGAAATAAAGTTAGCGGCGGAACGATTTCCTTTGTAAATTCAGGAAAATAAAAATAACTTTGAATCTTACATGATTTGTGAATGTAAATCAAGAGCTTTTTCATAAAGCTTTCCGAATCTATTAACTTAGGTGTTCTAAGATTTATTTTTTAACTAATTTATTACCAAGTCCATGGCCAAAATCTTCAAAATGCACATCACTAATTTTGACCCATTTCTAGACGAAAGACCACTTTCATTTTGACAACATCCGGAACTGTACACCTAGATCTTTCATAAAATGCCTTCAGAACCTACTTACCGAGCTAACTGTAGCTGCATCAGCTGACATAAAGTTAGCGGCGGAAGGATTTCTTTTGTAAATTCAGAAACAGAAAATAAAATTGAATCTTACATGATTTGTGAATGTAAATCAAGAGCTTTTTCAAAAAGCTTTCAGAATCTATTAACTTACGTGTTCTAAGATTTATTTGTTAAATAATTCATTACCAAGTCCGTGGCCAAAATCTTCAAAATGCACATCACTAATTTTGACCCATTTCTAGACGAAAGACCACTTTCATTTTGACAACATCTGGAACTGTACACCTAGATCTTTCATAAAATGCCTTCAGAACCCACATACCGAGCTAACTGTAGCTGCATCCGCTGAAATGAAGTTAGCGGCGGAACGATTTCCTTTGTAAAAAAAAATAATTTTGACCCACTTCTATATGAAAGACCACTTTCATTTTGACATCATCGGAAACTGTACACCAAAATCTTTCATAAAACGCCTTCTGAACCCACTTACCGAGCTAACTGTAGCTGCATCAGCTGAAATAAAGTTAGCGGCGGAACGATTTCCTTTGTAAAAAAAAAATAATTTTGACCCACTTCTATATGAAAGACCACTTTCATTTTGACATCATCGGAAACTGTACACCAAAATCTTTCATAAAACGCCTTCTGAACCCACTTACCGAGCTAACTGTAGCTGCATCAGCTGAAATAAAGATAGCGGCGGAACGATTTCCTTTGTAAATTCAGGAAAATAAAAATAACTTTGAATCTTACATGATTTGTGAATGTAAATCAAGAGCTTTTTCATAAAGCTTTCCGAATCTATTAACTTAGGTGTTCTAAGATTTATTTTTTAACTAATTTATTACCAAGTCCGTGGCCAAAATCTTCAAAATGCACATCACTAGTTTTGACCCATTTCTAGACGAAAGACCACTTTCATTTTGACAACATCTGGAACTGTACACCTAGATCTTTCATTAAATGCCTTCAGAACCCACTCACCGAGCTAACTGTAGCTGCATCAGCTGAAATGAAGTTAGCGGCGGAACGATTTCCTTTGTAAAAAATAATAATTTTGACCCACTTCTATATGAAAGACCACTTTCACTATGACATCATCGGAAATTGTTCACTAAAATCTTTAATAAAACGCCTTCTGAACACACTTACCGAGCTAACTGTAGCTGTATCAGTTGAAATAAAGTTAGCGGCGGAACGATTTCCTTTGTAAATTCAGGAAAATAAAAATAACTTTGAATCTTACATGATTTGTGAATGTAAATCAAGAGCTTTTTCATAAAGCTTTCCGAATCTATTAACTTAGGTGTTCTAAGATTTATTTTTTAAATAATTTATTACCAAGTCCATGGCCAAAATCTTCAAAATGCACATCACTAATTTTGACCCATTTCTAAACGAAAGACCATTTTCATTTTGACAACATCCGGAACTGTACACCTAGATCTTTCATAAAATTCCTTCAGAACCTACTTACCGAGCTAACTGTAGCTGCATCAGCTGAAATAAAGTTAGCGGCGGAAGGATTTCTTTTGTAAATTCAGAAACAGAAAATAAAATTGAATCTTACATGATTTGTGAATGTAAATCAAGAGCTTTTCCAAAAAGCTTTCAGAATCTATTAACTTAGGTGTACTAATATTTATTTTTTAACTAATTTATTACCAAGTCCGTGGCCAAAATCTTCAAAATGCACATCACTAATTTTGACCCATTTCTAGACGAAAGACCACTTTCATTTTGACAACATCTGGAACTGTACACCTAGATCTTTTATAAAATGCCTTCCGAACCCACTTACCGAGCTAACTGTAGCTGCATCAGCTGAAATAAAGTTAGCGGCGGAAGGATTTCTTTTGTAAATTCAGAAACAGAAAATAAAATTGAATCTTACATGATTTGTGAATGTAAATCAAGAGCTTTTTCAAAAAGCTTTCAGAATCTAGTAACTTACGTGTTCTAAGATTTAATTTAATATTTTGGCCACGGACTTGGTAATAAATTAGTTAAAAAATAAATCTTAGAACACCTAAGTTAATAGTTTCTGAAAGTTTTATGAAAAAGCTCTTGATTTACATTCACAAATCATGTAAGATTCAAAGTTATTTTTATTTTCCTGAATTTACAAAGGAAATCGTTCCGCCGCTAACTTTATTTCAACTGATGCAGCTACAGTTAGCTCGGTAAGTGTGTTCAGAAGGCGTTTTATTAAAGATTTTGGTGTACAGTTTCCGATGATGTCAAAATGAAAGTGGTCTTTCGTCTAGAAATGGGTCAAAATTAGTTATGTGCATTTTGAAGATTTTGGCCACGGACTTGGTAATAAATTATTTAAAAAATAAATCTTAGAACACGTAAGTTAATAGATTCTGGAAGATATATGAAAAAGCTCTTGATTTACATTCATAAATCATGTAAGATGGCACTTTATTTTTATTTATCTGAATTAATTTGAAAATCCTTCCGCCGCTAACTTCATTTCAGCTGATGCAGCTACAGTTAGCTCGGTAAGTTGGTTCTGAAGGCGTTTTATGAAAGATCTAGGTGTACAGTTCCAGATGTTGTCAAAATGAAAGTGGTCTTTCGTCTAGAAATGGGTCAAAATTAGTGATGTGCATTTTGAAGATTTTGGCCACGGACTTGGTAATAAATTATTTAAAAAATAAATCTTAGAACACCTAAGTTAATAGATTCTGAAAGCTTTTTGGAAAAGCTCTTGATTTACATTCACAAATCATGTAAGATTCAATTTTATTTTCTGTTTCTGAATTTACAAAAGAAATCCTTCCGCCGCTAACTTTATTTCAGCTGATGCAGCTACAGTTAGCTCGGTAAGTAGGTTCTGAAGGCATTTTATGAAAGATCTAGGTGTACAGTTCCGGATGTTGTCAAAATGAAAATGGTCTTTCTTCTAGAAATGGGTCAAAATTAGTGATGTGCATTTTGAAGATTTTGGCCATGGACTTGGTAATAAATTATTTAAAAAATAAATCATAGAACACCTAAGTTAATAGATTCTGAAAGCTTATGAAAAAGCTCTTGATTTACATTCATAAATCATGTAAGATGGCACTTTATTTTTATTTATCTGAATTAATTTGGAAATCCTTCCGCCGCTAACTTCATTTCAGCGGATGCAGCTACAGTTAGCTCGGTAAGTGGGTTCTGAAGGCATTTTATGAAAGATCTAGGTGTACAGTTCCAGATGTTGTCAAAATGAAAGTGGTCTTTCGTCTAGAAATGGGTCAAAATTAGTGATGTGAATGTTGTCAAAATGAAAGTGGTCTTTCGTCTAGAAATGGGTCAAAATTAGTGATGTGCATTTTGAAGATTTTGGCCATGGACTTGGTAATAAATTATTTAAAAAATAAATCATAGAACACCTAAGTTAATAGATTCTGAAAGCTTATGAAAAAGCTCTTGATTTACATTCATAAATCATGTAAATCATGTATGTTATTTTTATTTATCTGAATTAATTTGGAAATCCTTCCGCCGCTAACTTCATTTCAGCTGATGCAGCTACAGTTAGCTCGGTAAGTGGGTTCTGAAGGCATTTTATGAAAGATCTAGGTGTACAGTTCCGGATGTTGTCAAAATGAAAGTGGTCTTTCGTCTAGAAATGGGTCAAAATTAGTGATGTGCATTTTGAAGATTTTGGCCACGGACTTGGTAATAAATTATTTAAAAAATAAATCTTAGAACACCTAAGTTAATAGATTCTGAAAGCTTTTTGAAAACGCTCTTGATTTACATTCACAAATCATGTAAGATTCAATTTTATTTTCAGTTTCTGAATTTACAAAAGAAATCCTTCCGCCGCTAACTTTATGTCAGCTGATGCAGCTACAGTTAGCTCGGTAAGTAGGTTCTGAAGGCATTTTATGAAAGACTTTGGTGTACAGTTTCCGATGATGTCAAAATGAAAGTGGTCTTTCGTCTAGAAATGGGTCAAAATTAGTGATGTGCATTTTGAAGATTTTGGCCACGAACTTGGTAATAAATTATTTAAAAAATAAATCTTAGAACACCTAAGTTAATAGATTCTGAAAGCTTTTTGAAAACGCTCTTGATTTACATTCAAAAATCATGTAAGATTCAATTTTATTTTCTGTTTCTGAATTTACAAAAGAAATCCTTCCGCCGCTAACTTTATGTCAGCTGATGCAGCTACAGTTAGCTCGGTAAGTAGGTTCTGAAGGCATTTTATGAAAGATCTAGGTGTACCGTTCCGAATGTTGTCAAAATGAAAGTGGTCTTTCTTCTAGAAATGGGTCAAAATTAGTGATGTGCATTTTGAAGATTTTGGCCATGGACTTGGTAATAAATTATTTAAAAAATAAATCATAGAATACCTAAGTTAATAGATTCTGAAAGCTTATGAAAAAGCTCTTGATTTTCATTCATAAATCATGTAAGATGGCACTTTATTTTTATTTATCTGAATTAATTTGGAAATCCTTCCGCCGCTAACTTCATTTCAGCGGATGCAGCTACAGTTAGCTCGGTAAGTGGGTTCTGAAGGCATTTTATGAAAGATCTAGGTGTACAGTTCCAGATGTTGTCAAAATGAAAGTGGTCTTTCGTCTAGAAATGGGTCAAAATTAGTGATGTGCATTTTGAAGATTTTGGCCACGGACTTGGTAATAAATTATTTAAAAAATAAATCTTAGAACACGTAAGTTAATAGATTCTCGAAGATATATGAAAAAGCTCTTGATTTACATTCATAAATTATGTAAGATGGCACTTTATTTTTATTTATCTGAATTAATTTGGAAATCGTTCCGCCGCTAACTTCATTTCAGCTGATGCAGCTACAGTTAGCTCGGTAAGTGGGTTCTGAAGGCGTTTTATGAAAGATCTAGGTGTACAGTTCCGGATGTTGTCAAAATGAAAGTGGTCTTTCGTCTAGAAATGGGTCAAAATTAGTGATGTGTATTTTGAAGATTTTGGCCACGGAATTGGTAATAAATTATTTAAAAAATAAATCTTAGAACACCTAAGTTAATAGATTCTGAAAGCTTTATGAAAAAGCTCTTGATTTACATTCACAAATCATGTAAGATTCAAAGTTATTTTTATTTTCCTGAATTTACAAAGGAAATCGTTCCGCCGCTAACTTTATTTCAACTGATGCAGCTACAGTTTGCTCGGTAAGTGTGTTCAGAAGGCGTTTTATGAAAGATTTTGGTGTACAGTTTCCGATGATGTCAAAATGAAAGTGGTCTTTCATATAGAAGTGGGTCAAAATTATTTTTTTTTACAAAGGAAATCGTTCCGCCGCTAACTTCATTTCAGCTGATGCAGCTACAGTTAGCTCGGTAAGTGTGTTCAGAAGGCGTTTTATGAAAGATCTAGGTGTACAGTTCCGGATGTTGTCAAAATGAAAATGGTCTTTCGTCTAGAAATGGGTCAAAATTAGTGATGTGCATTTTGAAGATTTTGGCCATGGACTTGGTAATAAATTATTTAAAAAATAAATCATAGAACACCTAAGTTAATAGATTCTGGAAGATATATGAAAAAGCTCTTGATTTACATTCATAAATCATGTAAGATGGCACTTTATTTTTATTTATCTGAATTAATTTGGAAATCCTTCCGCCGCTAACTTCATTTCAGCTGATGCAGCTACAGTTAGCTCGGTAAGTGGGTTCTGAAGGCGTTTTATGAAAGATCTAGGTGTACAGTTCCAGATGTTGTCAAAATGAAAGTGGTCTTTCGTCTAGAAATGGGTCAAAATTAGTGATGTGCATTTTGAAGATTTTGGCCATGGACTTGGTAATAAATTATTTAAAAAATAAATCTTAGAACACCTAAGTTAATAGTTTCTGAAAGCTTTATGAAAAAGCTCTTGATTTACATTCACAAATCATGTAAGATTCAAAGTTATTTTTATTTTCCTGAATTTACAAAGGAAATCGTTCCGCCGCTAACTTTATTTCAACTGATGCAGCTACAGTTAGCTCGGTAAGTGTGTTCAGAAGGCGTTTTATGAAAGATTTTGGTGTACAGTTTCCGATGATGTCAAAATGAAAGTGGTCTTTCATATAGAAGTGGGTCAAAAGTATTTTTTTTTACAAAGGAAATCGTTCCGCCGCTAACTTCATTTCAGCTGATGCAGCTACAGTTAGCTCGGTAAGTGGGTTCTGAAGGCATTTTATGAAAGATCTAGGTGTACAGTTTCAGATGTTGTCAAAATGAAAGTGGTCTTTCGTCTAGAAATTGGTCAAAATTAGTGATGTGCATTTTGAAGATTTTGGCCACGGACTTGGTAATAAATTATTTAAAAAATAAATCTTAGAACACGTAAGTTAATAGATTCTGAAAGCTTTTTGAAAAAGCTCTTGATTTACATTCACAAATCATGTAAGATTCAAAGTTATTTTTATTTTCCTGAATTTACAAAGGAAATCGTTCCGCCGCTAACTTTATTTCAACTGATGCAGCTACAGTTAGCTCGGTTAGTGTGTTCAGAAGGTGTTTTATGAAAGATTTTGGTGTACAGTTTCCGATGATGTCAAAATGAAAGTGGTCTTTCGTCTAGAAATGGGTCAAAATTAGTGATGTGCATTTTGAAGATTTTAGCCACGGACTTGGTAATAAATTATTTAAAAAATAAATCTTAGAACACCTAAGTTAATAGATTCTGAAAGCTTTTTGAAAACGCTCTTGATTTACATTCACAAATCATGTTAGATTCAATTTTATTTTCTGTTTCTGAATTTACAAAAGAAATCCTTCCGCCGCTAACTTTATTTCAGCTGATGCAGCTGCAGTTAGCTCGCTAAGTAGGTTCTGAAGGCATTTTATGAAAGATCTAGGTGTACAGTTCCGGATGTTGTCAAAATGAAAATGGTCTTTCGTCTAGAAATGGGTCAAAATTAGTGATGTGCATTTTGAAGATTTTGGCCATGGACTTGGTAATAAATTATTTAAAAAATAAATCTTAGAACACCTAAGTTAATAGTTTCTGAAAGCTTTATGAAAAAGCTCTTGATTTACATTCACAAATCATGTAAGATTCAAAGTTATTTTTATTTTCCTGAATTTACAAAGGAAATCGTTCCGCCGCTAACTTTATTTCAACTGATGCAGCTACAGTTAGCTCGGTAAGTGTGTTCAGAAGGCGTTTTATGAAAGATTTTGGTGTACAGTTTCCGATGATGTCAAAATGAAAGTGGTCTTTCGTATAGAAATGTGTCAAAATTAGTGATGTGCATTTTGAAGATTTTGGCCACGGACTTGGTAATAAATTATTTAAAAAATAAATCTTAGAACACGTAAGTTAATAGATTCTGGAAGATATATTAAAAAGCTCTTGATTTACATTCATAAATCATGTAATATGGCACTTTATTTTTATTTATCAGAATTAATTTGGAAATCCTTCCGCCGCTAACTTCATTTCAGCTGATGCAGCTACAGTTAGCTCGGTAAGTGGGTTCTGAAGGCGTTTTATGAAAGATCTAGGTGTACAGTTCCGGACGTTGTCAAAATGAAAGTGGTCTTTCGTCTAGAAATGGGTCAAAATTAGTGATGTGCATTTTGAAGATTTTGGCCACGGACTTGGTAATAAATTAGTTAAAAAATAAATCTTAGAACACCTAAGTTAATAGATTCTGAAAGCTTTATGAAAAAGCTCTTGATTTACATTCACAAATCATGTAAGATTCAAAGTTATTTTTATTTTCCTGAATTTACAAAGGAAATCGTTCCGTCGCTAACTTTATTTCAACTGATGCAGCTACAGTTAGCTCGGTAAGTGGGTTCAGAAGGCGTTTTATGAAAGATTTTGGTGTACAGTTTCCGATGATGTAAAAATGAAAGTGGTTTTTCGTATAGAAGTGGGTCAAAATTATTATTTTTTACAAAGGAAATCGTTCCGCCGCTAACTTCATTTCAGCTGATGCAGCTACAGTTAGCTCGGTAAGTGGGTTCTGAAGGCATTTTATGAAAGATCTAGGTGCACAGTTCCAGATGTTGTCAAAATGAAAGTGGTCTTTCGTCTAGAAATGGGTCAAAATTAGTTATGTGTAGGTATTTGGAATATTTCAGCCATTGACTCTGCGATGAACTATTAAAAAAAAAACTTAGAATACCTATATTGGTGGATTCTGAAAGCTTAAAATAAAAGCTCTCGATGTAAATTTTCAGTTTATGTAAGTTATGTAATTTTCTTTTGTTGAAATGAGTACAAAATCGTTCCGCCGCTAACTTCATTTCAGCTGATGCAGCTACAGTTAGCTCGGTAAGTGGGTTCTGAAGGCGTTTTATGAAAGAGTCTGATGTACAGTTTCTGATGATGTCAGTTAGACAGTGGTCTACTGCCCGGAAGTTGGTCAAATTGATAAATTATGTCTAGAATCTTCAGGGCGCTGACCATTATCCATCGTTAAAACTTTGATTATCAAATAAAGTAAGTTTTTTTAACACAATAATGCAAGCTTTTGTCAATAGCTTTTACAAATAATAGACTTAAGGCGTTTTATTGACTAGAAAGTAGGATTTTCTTTGTTTGATAAGCACAAAATTCTACGACCAGTCACGATGCATGTTTTTCAGCTATATAGTAAAATTTATGATGAAATGTAATTAATAGTATTGATGATATTCAACTTCTCCTTAAACTAATGTACTTACGCTCTTTTTAATGACGAAAAAAAAACGTTGAAAATATCGACTTCTTAATTTGGTCGGGTTATCGTTCGCCGATAACTTTGGCCGATAACTTCACACCGGTGTTGTAAACTTGTTATATTTCACTAAAAACTGAAAATTATGTTTCAGTAGGTATTAGTCCAGGATAATAATATTGATATAAGGAAAATACCTATAGTCTGTATCTTCAGGTATTTAAATAAAAGTAATCAAAATCTACCTTAAATGGCTCCTTAAGCCAGTTAAGGGTAGATGAAAACATTACAAACATGATCAAATAATGTAGGTTAAAATCAGGTCATTCAGTGACAGATCCAGGGGCCTTTGTATTTGGTTGGGTATTCAATAAATGTTATAACTACCTGAAAATGTATTACAACTTGTTTGTTTACTTTTATGTAAATACCTATCCGCTTGGTACTCCATTCCCGTCTTTTCTAGGTCACCTAACTGACACAAGCCTACGTCATCATGCGACAGCGCTATATGATAATATGCGATAGCGCTATATATAGCGGCCATGTTATTGTGACGTAGGCCTGTGTCACTCTGGGAATAGAAGACCATGTTTTATTAGACTATGATACAGAGTTGCATAAAAACGTAACTCGCATAAAAAAAACTTTTCACCACACCAGCTCGGAAAGGCTTACTTTGCACTTCAAAAACGGATAGCAAAGTTGCACTTTGCTATCAGTAGGTAATTCACATGTGAGGCAAAGTAATGAAATGCAAATTTTGAGTTGTTTTCTTATGTTTGCTGGTAGAATTGATTTTTAAATGATGATTTTGGATGATAAATATTTAATAACATTCATTTGAATTTGATTTGGTTTGATTTTGTTTGATATTTTACTTACATTTAATATTTGCTTCGGGTTGGTGTGGTGAAAAATTTTGTGTTTCACTCGGGGGCAAATTTTGTTTAACCCTCGTGCTTTGAAACCCTCGCAACGCTCAAGATTCCATTTTTCGAACCACTCGCTACGCTCGTGGTTCAATTTTGGAATCTTTCGCTTGCTGGGGTATCAATATTACCACGAGCGGTTAAACAACAACTTTGCCCCCTTGTAAAACAAATAACTATTTAAACTAAATAATTCGGTACTACCTATTCCACCTAACAACGAATCATTAGCGTGTTCTACATTCACACACTGAAGATGCAGGTGCATAAGACGCTGGTTTATTCCCAGCCTAGAGCATTGGATGCCTTGATCTTTTTTTCTATTGTAATTAAAAAATAAAATAATAAAATAAAATGCATTTATTTCAGACAAACATGGTCCATATTTTGTTAGTACTTACATCTTAACAGTTTAAAAACTTATATTTAAAAATAAAATAATGACTATCTTAGGTACTAAAGACAAATGCAGAGAGGACCAGTGCCGTATCAGGCCACTGTCCCATCTGTCAGCAACAACGGCCAGGAGCCTGTGACGGCTGTCTCGCACCCTGCGGAGCGTCGCGGCGCAGCGCTTGCGCAGTGTCGCGTGGAATCCGTCCACATGAGCATCAGCGAACATGCCGGACACACGGCAGTACCGAGGCAGCCGCAACAGTACCCTGAACGCGTCATTATATTGTACGCGCATGGCGTTAAAAGCCCTTTGCGTGTATCGAGTCCACAGGCTGCAGGGTGTACAGCGATGTACATAACGCTCGAAATAATGTTATTTTTACTTGCGCTGTACACTGGCTGAACCTGCGAGCTAACATATTGGCCCTCACGGCCAAGGCCCTCCGCTCCCTCTCGATATCAGCGTCATCACGGAAATCGTCGGTTACCAAGTGCCCGAGGTATTTAAAAGAGGTAACCCTTTTCAGTTGCATGCCATTCAAACAAATGGGTGGGATGTGTGATGGGCACTTGCTTCCTGCTTTGAAGACCATATACTCGCTCTCGCTTACATTATATTTAAGGTTATGCGCTAGGGCATATGACTCACACCTTTCAATAAGCAATCTCACCGACGGGCTCAACAGTACCATGTCATCGGCATAGCTTATGTTATTGAAGCATACCCTATCTATATGACAGCCCACACGTGTACTGCTGAGCTCGCCGATCAAGGCATCGATATACAAATTGAAAAGTTTAGGTGAGGTCAGTCCCCCCTGCCTCACCCCGCACTCCAGGCCGTACTCGTCCGACAACACACTACCCCAGCGAACACAATTTCGTTGGCCAGCATATTAATTTAGCTTATCATTTATATAGTAGTGTGACTACTTAAAAACACAAATCAAAATATTTAGTAAATCAATTAAACACTTTGGCATCCTAATGAATTGCCACTTATAAATTACGCAATATCTTATGACGCACTTCTGTACAATATTCTGTCTCTAATATAATATTAGATACCTATACTTACTAAAATCACTTTACGGATAGTGTATCAGTCAGTAGTCAATATCATAGCCTTGGCTAGAGTTCCAATTCCAATGAACAAATAGTCTGTTTGCTGATATCCATGAGAAGTACCGGCCACGATCAGTTGTTTGCACTTCTTGAGGCGTATTCATATTTTACAAAATAAGATACTAACATTTTATTAAGGCCTCGTAGGTTCGTGTTCTTCAGTCACTCTCACTGAGTGTAAGCGAGATGGATGTGCGTGCTCGGACCATGGATATCATGTTGTAGACATTTTAATTTGTTCTATGTTTTAACAAAAATCGATGAGTTCTGTCAAAAATATAATTTTTAGAAGCAATTTCCATGCTTTTGTGCATAAAATGTTACCTACTTTTAAAGTGCACTAATGGGTTGGTGTGAGAGGGATCCCTGAAATTGTTATCAGTTTGGTATAATATTGTTAAAATCTGACGGCGTCTCCTTCATCCGGCAACTATCTTCAGCAGATCATTAATCTTTCATCCGCAAACCGCTACATTTTATTTAAATGTACCTTAAAGACTGCAAGTACAACAACATTTAAATGAATTGATAATAAATTGTTCAAAGATAGACAGTATATTCCTGAATAATGCTACTTCGCATTCTTAGATGATCATAGAGGTGCATGTTGGATCAATGCTGAAGTTTAGAATGATAGCAATATCGAAATATTATTATGTACAATATGAGCAACAGTAATTTTATTGTGAGAAACATACAATTTCGATTGCTAAACTGTATACTATCAGGATAGTGATAGACCGGGAGATAGTGACACATTTTACTGGGTCATTTGTACCAGTATGGCGGTTCGTCAGGGGTTTAAGCATGTATTGTATTGTTACGATCTATTGCTGAATTATTGAGACTATCTATCTACTCATACCGGGCTGTTGCTGTAAGTGATCTCACTTCTTTGAGAGTTTTGACCTCGGGTCAAACGTCATTATTCTCTGACCTCTCGGGTCAAAGGTCATTATAATTTTCCTATGATAGACACAACAGAAGGATAAGTCGAACATATTTGGCCAACCTAGAATCAGAAAAATTGCTGCATTTAGTGCTCCGTTCACTAACACAAATGTACTACTGTACATAGGTGACACTTCACTGTTATAAATTATAAATAAACAGTTTTAACTTTTTTCGGTTGATTATCAATCATCGATTCTTCACTGATACGCCATTGTTTATTTAAATAAGGCAATATATATATATATTAGGTTAGGCCTTATAAACTAACATACCTGTTTAATATAGTTAAACTATAAACATAATTACCACCTACCTGATCAAGCTCCGGGTAAGTAGGTACTTGAGTCACATTGAATTCGTTTTTTACCCGTTCATACTTAACGATCTCTCCAACATTCGCAGTAAGTGGTTCGGTCTAGATGCTAGGGTATTTAATACACCGCTACGACAAGGTCTACTTCATGTTAAAAGTTTAAAACTCATATTTTTTACACCGCGACTAAATAACCAAAAGAAAGCGGCGAAAGTAACCACGATCTTTTGAGATATGCTGAAAGACATTTTGTAAGTGTTATAAAAACCACTTCCTGTAAAAATACCTCAGTTCCTTGAAAAATGGGCCCAAGAGGTTTTAATGCCAAAGTGGTTTGGGCACGTGGCGCGAAAATTGAGCAAAAAGTACCTAAGTACCTACTTAATTTTAATCAAATTGGCACGCAAAATTATTACTTAAAGCTATTACTAAAGCACCCATTTCTCATGAAGAATTACGGTCGGTTTCACATCAAGTGAAACATAGATTGCAAGTAGGTATTGACCAAGTGACTAATTAGGATACATCACCTAATGTTCTCCTGCAATGTAGGCATGTTACAAAATAAAGTGTGCTTGATATGTGATAAAAATATTATGTAAGAACATCCTTATCCCGTTTCCATTACTAGGTAAGAATCCAGATAAATATACCAGTACACAATCGTTTTTGATTGGCCACTTTATCGGCTTAACTTCGTCCCTCGAGCCCTGTGAAGCACCATTCAAGTTATATGAACAAGGTCCATTGTTGTTATTGGTATCAAGTTCCCAACCTATTTGTAATCCTTCAATATCTATTGTGTTCTCCTATTATCATCCATATAGTAACCAATATCTGACTGACCGAGAATGATTTCTTGACCCGATTGAATGTACTAGGCAGCTATTGTGTTTCACTAAAAATTTGGTAATTATTATTTACTTTGTATAACTTTAAAATAAATTCGTGAAAAATTATCGTCATCCAAGATATTGTCACCAAGAATTTAAACGGACTCTCCTGAAACAAACTTACAAACTTCTTTGGAAACATCGCGTATACTTTGGCTCGTAAACTTTCCGCTAAGTGGTCAGGAATTTCTAAACAATTTAAGGAGTTTGTGCTGATGAAGAACACAATAGTAATATACACAAATCAAATTGAAGCAAGGATAAATGAAAATTCCTGTACCTGAATCTCTTTGATTTTTTTTATTATTTAAGTAATATCGTCTCACCTCTAGTTACCATTCTGATATTTACCTATCGAGGATTGAACGTAGTGCAACATTTTTATTTAACTATTACCTAATGAAAAACAAACACAATCAAATATCATAAATTAATCTTTCACCAAACTGTGAGCCGGTTTGATTGCGGATTATTGAACAACGCACCTAATAAAATATTAGTAAATACCTGTTAATAATTTAGTTGAATTATTCGAGCCAGAGTTACATAACTATGATGTTTAATTATATACGTTTAATGTAATGTGACGATGCACTATGATTAATGATTATACTAAGCGTGACTAATTTAATGGCTTATTTGGATACATTTTCAACTATTTGGATAACTTGCACTTGACTTTTTCTGTCAAAATTAAAAAAAAAAACGCTATTGTTTATGGTTCTGTTTATTTGTGAAAAACATTTAAATAAACAAATAATGAATAAAGAAGGAGGAAGACTGGGGTGAATCAAAATAAGGTACCTATTTACATCTTAATTTTATTATACTCTTAGATTTCGATTTCGAAAGCAAACACATTTTCATCCGGATCTGTTTAGAGTCTGTTTGATTCTTGTTTCAATCTTCCACTAGATGTATATCAAAATGAACTTCGCACAAGTAGGCCAAACTTCGTGCGATGATTTTAACTAACTGCTAACTGGGCCCTTTTGTGACTCGTTTCGCATTTACATTCTATAGAAACTTGTGAATAAAATAGCAACAATTCTTTTACAGTGGTATTAAAATACAGATAACCTGAGGTACTGCGTGGGTTGGTACCTAATTGTGACTCTTTTTTAGAAGATACGTAGAAATGAAAGTTAAACTAGGAAAGACGGTTATTAGAAATACCTACAGTTTTCACAGTTATAAAAGTCAAAGTATTTTCGAGCCCAAAACATGTACGTGCCTACATTTGGTATATCTTTGATCGTTGGGCATACCCGTTCAAGTAAAACTGTTTTCAGACGTGGTGTCTTGCAGATTTGACTCAGATTTCTACTTTAATGTCAACTTTAAATTCAGGTGGAGATTTTGCAAACTTTCTACTTACATCGGGTTTCGTTGTTCGTAGCCGAGGAAGCGCAATTTCCGCAAAAAGTTCCTCTTACGTTGCAATACCGTTGTAAACTTGTTATATTTCACTAAAAACTGAAAATTATGTTTCAGTAGGTATTAGTCCAGGATAATAATATTGACATAAGGAAAATACCTATAGTCTGTATCTTCAGGTATTTAAATAAAAGTAATCAAAATCTACCTTAAATGGCTCCTTAAGAGCGCTATTACATTTCGGCGTTGAGCGAGTTTAGGTATTTTACGCGCTGCGGCAGGCCGTGCGAGCTCAGTACGCCGATCCCTTCTACCACGCTCGCACTACAATGATGGATTAAACATTCTTGATCCTTCGCGAAGCATATTGAAATCAACCATAACAACACTAACTGTACTTAACTTTTAAAGTTCTAAAACTGTTATTTGGTAAGTACGAAAATACTAAATGCAGTGCAAATGTACATAGGGGCTGTTCATAAATTACGTCATCTATTTTTGACGATTTTTGACCCCCCCCCCCACCCCTCAAATCATCCAAAAATCAAGCTTCGGATGAATCTGTTTCCTCCTACGTCATGTTACCATCATCCGATGTCCAGACCCCCCCCCACTCCTCCCATTTGAAACGACGTAATTTATGAATAGCCCCATACTTGTACTTATGAAGGTATATTACTCGAAAGAAATTATAGGTACCTACTCGCTTATTTACATGTTTCGTCATTGCATTTGGTACCTATAGGTTGTAAAGTTTGTATCAACGAGGGTTTAAAAACGAACTGGTACTGAGGATCTGATGATGATTAAGGTGGTCACGGATACCAATCAACCATGTAGTAACATGATTAGGCTCGTTTGATTCGTCTCAACAAGATCTTTGACACTGAAGATACACAGGGTCTGATGATGGAGCTGGAAGGTGGCCACGGGTACCAGTCTATCATGTAACTAAACAACTTCGTGTTTGGGCTCGTTTGATTCGTCTCAACAAGATCTTTGACACAAGACAGTACTCAGGCTCTGATGATGGAGCTGGAAGGTACCATTACCAATCAACCATGCAACTAAACCACATCGTGTTTAGGATCGTTTGATTCGTCTCAACAAGATCTTTGACACTAAGTGATACTCAGAGTCTGATGATGGAGCTGGAAGGTGGTCACCGGTACCAATCAACCATGCAACTAAACCACTTCGTGTTTAGGCTCGTTTTATTCGTTTCAACAAGATCTTTGACACAAGATAGTACTCAGGGTCTGATGTTGGAGCCGGAAGGTGGTCACCGGTACCAATCAACCATGCAACTAAACCATTTCGTGTTTAGGCACGTTTTATTCATCTTAACAAGATCTTTGACACAAGGTAGTACTCAGGGTCTGATGATGGAGCGCGAAGGTGGCGACGGGTACCTGTCTATCATCATCAGCTCCATCATCAGACCCTGAGTAGTATCTTGTGTCAAACATCTTATTGCGACGAATCAAATGAGCCCAAACACGAAGTGGTTCAGTTACATGGTAGACTGGTACCCGTGGCCACAGTCCAGCTCCATCATCAGACCCTGAGTACTAACTTGTGTCAAAGATCTTGTTGCGACGAATCGAACGAAGCCAAACACGAAGTGGTTTAGTTGCATGGTTGATTGGTACCGGTGACCACCTTCCGGATCCATCATCAGACCCTCAGTACTACCTTGTGTCAAAGATCTTGTTGCGACAAATCAAACGAGCCCAAACACGAAGTGGTTCAGTTACATGGTAGACTGGTACCCGTGGCCACAGTCCAGCTCCATCATCAGACCCTGAGTACTAACTTGTGTCAAAGATCTTGTTGCGACGAATCAAACGAGCCCAAACACGAAGTGGTTTAGTTGCATGGTTGATTGGTACCGGTGACCACCTTCCGGCTCCATCATCAGACCCTGAGTACTATCTTAAGTCAAAGATCTTGTTGAGACGAATAAAACGAGCCTAAACACGAAGTGGTTTAGTTGCATTGTTGATTGGTACTGGTGACCACCTTCCGGCTCCATCATCAGACCCTGAGTACTATCTTAAGTCAAAGATCTTGTTGAGCCGAATCAAACGAGCCCAAACACGAAGTGGTTTAGTTGCATGGTTGATTGGTACCGGTCACCACCTTCCGGATCCATCTTCAGACCCTCAGTACTACCTTGTGTCAAAGATCTTGTTGCGACAAATCAAACGAGCCCAAACACGAAGTGGTTCAGTTACATGGTAGACTGGTACCCGTGGCCACCTTCCAGCTCCATCATCAGATCCTGAGTACTATCTTGTGTCCAAGGTCTTGTTGAGACGAATCAAACGAGCCTAAACACGAAGTGGTTTAGTTGCATGGTTGATTGGTACCGGTGACCACCTTCCGGCTCCAACATCAGACCCTGAGTACTATCTTGTGTCAAAGATCTTATAGAAACGAATAAAACGAGCCTAAACACGAAGTGGTTTAGTGGCATGGTTGATTGGTACCGGTGACCACCTGCCGGCTCCATCATCAGACCCTGAGTACTATCTTGTGTCAAAGATCTTGTTGAGACGAATCAAACGAGCCTAAACACGAAGTGGTTTAGTTGCATGGTTGATTGGTACCGGTGACCACCTTCCGGCTCCATCATCAGACCCTGAGTATTATCTTGTGCCAAAGATCTTGTTGAGACGAATCAAACGAGCCCAAACACGAAGTGGTTTAGTTGCATGGTTGATTGGTACCGGTGACCACCTTCCGGCTCCATCATCAGACCCTGAGTACTATCTTAAGTCAAAGATCTTGTTGAGACGAATAAAACGAGCCTAAACACGAAGTGGTTTAGTTGCATTGTTGATTGGTACTGGTGACCACCTTCCGGCTCCATCATCAGACCCTGAGTACTATCTTAAGTCAAAGATCTTGTTGAGCCGAATCAAACGAGCCCAAACACGAAGTGGTTTAGTTGCATGGTTGATTGGTACCGGTGACCACCTTCCGGCTCCATCATCAGACCCTGAGTACTATCTTGTGTCAAAGATCTTGTTGAGATGAATAAAACGAGCCTAAACACAAAGTGGTTTAGTTGCATGGTTGATTGGTACCGGTGCCCACCTTCCGGCTCCATCATCAGACCCTGAGTACTATCTTGAGTCAAATAAATACATATAGAATGTCAGGTCGTTTCAAATATTTTTAATCCTGTCCGGTAGTTTATTAAACTGTACCATTATAAATTATAATACTATAAAAACGGTGCTAGGATCAAAGTCTCTCGTTGCGGTTTACACGCACACAGTATAGCGTTTTACACGGCGCCCGCCGCACACAATGATAAAAAACCTCGTCGTCGCCGTTGAAAATGTGCGGAGCCGACCGACACACGTCCTGCCTCTACAAGCTCTGCCGCGGCACTGAGCTGGCGCAGCGCGCGTCATCGGTAATATAGAGTAGTTTTCAAAAAATTGCCAAAAAATTATAGTAGAATTTCATAAACACTAATGTATACCAACAGTATAAGCAAACGTTGCAGATTGCTTGAGTATGAAAATGACTTCGATATTAAGTAGATTTTCGTAGGAATTGACACTTGTTTCGGAGAGAAAATCGAGTTCGTTTTACTTTGATTTTCTCTTTCTCAAAGGTATGTAGGAAAAATATAGTTTGATATGCCTAAAGTACAGGGTATTAGTAATACAAAATAGCCAGGTTTAGCAGAGTAAAATTCTCAACATTTCCAAATAAGAGCTCGCCATTCAGTGCTTCACGGGGTTTTTCGGAAACGACCATCAGAAAAAAAATCATTACTAATTTAATAAGTCCTTTTTCTAATATTTACAACGACATTTATAAAGATAAGAAGACGCTTTTACTGGAACAAGTACTCATTGTTTCTAATAATGAGCGCAAAGTCCTGAATTTCGTCGACTAGTATCATCAATTTTGCATTATTTCGACTTTTCTTGTAAGAGCGCTCTTAAGCCAGTTAAGGGTAGATGAAAACATTACAAACATGATCAAATAATGTAGGTTAAAATCAGGTCATTCAGTGACAGATCCAGGGGCCTTTGTATTTGGTTGGGTATTCAATAAATGTTATAACTACCCGAAAATGTATTACAACTTGTTTGTTTACTTTTATGTAAATACCTATCCGCCTGGTACTCCATTCCCGTCTTTTCTAGGTCACCTAACTGACACAAACCTACGTCATCATGCGACAGCGCTATATGATAATATGCGATAGCGCTATATATAGCGGCCATGTTATTGTGACGTAGGCCTGTGTCACTCTGGGAATAGAAGACCATGTTTTATTAGACTATGATACAGAGTTGCATAAAAACGTAACTCGCATAAAAAAAACTTTTCACCACACCAGCTCGGAAAGGCTTACTTTGCACTTCAAAAACGGATAGCAAAGTTGCACTTTGCTATCAGTAGGTAATTCACATGTGAGGCAAAGTAATGAAATGCAAATTTTGAGTTGTTTTCTTATGTTTGCTGGTAGAATTGATTTTTAAATGATGATTTTGGATGATAAATATTTAATAACATTCATTTGAATTTGATTTGGTTTGATTTTGTTTGATATTTTACATTTAATATTTGCTTCGGGTTGGTGTGGTGAAAAATTTTGTGTTTCACTCGGGGGCAAATTTTGTTTAACCCTCGTGCTTTGAAACCCTAGCAACGCTCAAGATTCCATTTTTCGAACCACTCGCTACGCTCGTGGTTCAATTTTGGAATCTTTCGCTTGCTGGGGTATCAATATTACCACGAGCGGTTAAACAACAACTTTGCCCCCTTGTAAAACAAATAACTATTTAAACTAAATAATTCGGTACTACCTATTCCACCTAACAACGAATCATTAGCGTGTTCTACATTCACACACTGAAGATGCAGGTGCATAAGACGCTGGTTTATTCCCAGCCTAGAGCATTGGATGCCTTGATCTTTTTTTCTATTGTAATTAAAAAATAAAATAAAATGCATTTATTTCAGACAAACATGGTCCATATTTTGTTAGTACTTACATCTTAACAGTTTAAAACTTATATTTAACTTAAAAATAATGACTATCTTAGGTACTAAAGACAAATGCAGAGAGGACCAGTGCCGTATCAGGCCACTGTCCCATCTGTCAGCAACAACGGCCAGGAGCCTGTGACGGCTGTCTCGCACCCTGCGGAGCGTCGCGGCGCAGCGCTTGCGCAGTGTCGCGTGGAATCCGTCCACATGAGCATCAGCGAACATGCCGGACACACGGCAGTACCGAGGCAGCCCCTGAACGCGTCATTATATTGTACGCGCATGGCGTTAAAAGCCCTTTGCGTGTATCGAGTCGAGCATCTGTCAGCAACAACGGCCAGGAGCCTGTGACGGCTGTCTCGCACCCTGCGGAGCGTCGCGGCGCAGCGCTTGCGCAGTGTCGCGTGGAATCCGTCCACATGAGCATCAGCGAACATGCCGGACACACGGCAGTACCGAGGCAGCCCCTGAACGCGTCATTATATTGTACGCGCATGGCGTTAAAAGCCCTTTGCGTGTATCGAGTCCACAGGCTGCAGGGTGTACAGCGATGTACATAACGCTCGAAATAATGTTATTTTTACTTGCGCTGTACACCGGCTGAACCTGCGAGCTAACATATTGGCACTCACGGCCAAGGCCCTCCGCTCCCTCTCGATGTCAGCGTCATCACGGAAATCGTCGGTTACCAAGTGCCCGAGGTATTTAAAAGAGGTAACCCTTTTCAGTTGCATGCCATTCAAACAAATGGGTGGGATGTGTGATGGGCACTTGCTTCCTGCTTTGAAGACCATATACTCGCTCTCGCTTACATTATATTTAAGGTTATGCGCTAGGGCATATGACTCACACCTTTCAATAAGCAATCTCACCGACGGGCTCAACAGTACCATGTCATCGGCATAGCTTATGTTATTGAAGCATACCCTATCTATATGACAGCCCACACGTGTACTGCTGAGCTCGCCGATCAAGGCATCGATATACAAATTGAAAAGTTTAGGTGAGGTCAGTCCCCCCTGCCTCACCCCGCACTCCAGGCCGTACTCGTCCGACAACACACTACCCCAGCGAACACAATTTCGTTGGCCAGCATATTAATTTAGCTTATCATTTATATAGTAGTGTGACTACTTAAAAACACAAATCAAAATATTTAGTAAATCAATTAAACACTTTGGCATCCTAATGAATTGCCACTTATAAATTACGCAATATCTTATGACGCACTTCTGTACAATATTCTGTCTCTAATATAATATTAGATACCTATACTTACTAAAATCACTTTACGGATAGTGTATCAGTCAGTAGTCAATATCATAGCCTTGGCTAGAGTTCCAATTCCAATGAACAAATAGTCTGTTTGCTGATATCCATGAGAAGTACCGGCCACGATCAGTTGTTTGCACTTCTTGAGGCGTATTCATATTTTACAAAATAAGATACTAACATTTTATTAAGGCCTCGTAGGTTCGTGTTCTTCAGTCACTCTCACTGAGTGTAAGCGAGATGGATGTGCGTGCTCGGACCATGGATATCATGTTGTAGACATTTTAATTTGTTCTATGTTTTAACAAAAATCGATGAGTTCTGTCAAAAATATAATTTTTAGAAGCAATTTCCATGCTTTTGTGCATAAAATGTTACCTACTTTTAAAGTGCACTAATGGGTTGGTGTGAGAGGGATCCCTGAAATTGTTATCAGTTTGGTATAATATTGTTAAAATCTGACGGCGCCTCCTTCATCCGGCAACTATCTTCAGCAGATCATTAATCTTTCATCCGCAAACCGCTACATTTTATTTAAATGTACCTTAAAGACTGCAAGTACAACAACATTTAAATGAATTGGTAATAAATTGTTCAAAGATAGACAGTATATTCCTGAATAATGCTACTTCGCATTCTTAGATGATCATAGAGGTGCATGTTGGATCAATGCTGAAGTTTAGAATGATAGCAATATCAAAATATTATTATGTACAATATGAGCAACAGTAATTCTATTGTGAGAAACATACAATTTCGATTGCTAAACTGTATACTATCAGGATAGTGAGGCTAATTCTGTTTTTACAATTTAGGATGCGTTTCGACCAGAGATGTGCGAGGATACGTTGCGATTTGTTTGGGATTTGTTTGATGGCATTTGTTTTTTAAGAACCAATAGTACCACTGCCCACTAAGCGAGGAATAGTACATTACATTACATACCTAAGGAGGTAAATTCGTAAATGCTCCAGACGCAGGTGTTTGTGGCCCGAACCGAAGATGAGGGCCATAAATATGCGATCTGGGGCTTTACGAATTACCGCCCGTGGTTAGTCTAAAGTTTTACGTCTTGCCTTGGCCAGGAAGTAGCGGAAAGAAAATCCCACTTACGGGCCTAGGGTGACGTAAAACAAATGAAGTGATTCTATTGGTTGGATCGAAACGCAGCCTTAGATTATTTTGATAAAGCCTATCGGCCGTATTCTAACAATGCTTATAAGTTGTCACAGCGATACGATACCGATTTGTCAGTGTCCAAAGTGATATTTCTTCAACCAAAAACATCACTTTTGACACTGACAGGTCGATATCGAATCGCTGTGATATCTTATAAACATTTTTCGGATACGGTCATATATCGTAGGTATTCCCGAGGGCATGCAAGATAAATACAAACTATGCGGCTTATCTACGACAGATAGGTAACTGTCAAATAGAGCGCTTTAACATGTAAATTAATTTTATTCCCGAATCTAGTTGAACTGCTGGAAAAGAAAAGTTAATACCTACCGATTATGGTCAAGGCAAATCCTCAAGGAGGCTGGCATTTAAACTCTTAAGTAATCTGAAACAGATTGGCAACATTTACATTTTACTTTGTTTCTCGCTTCAGATATAACCCTCGTGGGAATTGGAAGTTAAAATACTTATGCTAGGTATACAAAACATTTTGTTGCCTCCGAAATATCTTTATACTTGTTAATCGTAGTACCTACCTACTTATTACATTTACATATATTTATATTTTATTTGCTTCGTTAGTAATGTGTAACAAAATCTATCAAATATAGGCACCTACCGATATTATTCCCGAAAGTGGTAACTTCAGAAGGTTTCTAATTTATATATTTTGCGATAACAATATTACATAACTACGTTTTTTATTTATCTACTTATAGCGGGTAGATAGACAAAAAAAGAGAATTACCTATTAAACAGTAATAAAGTAGGTAGGTACCTACAATCAACAAAAACTTGCACCGAAAGCTTGGCTATTCAATCATTATTGACATAAAAACAGTCTTTGAAAGAAAACAAATTCCGCAGATATTACTTTTTATGAAGGAAGAAATGTTAATGCACAATAATGGAGCTAAAGCAGTGGTAGCGCTAAACAGCCCCTCGTTGCACGGAAATGAAAATGGACGAAAACAGGAGAACCGAAGTTCTTTGAAGTGTGAATAAAATTTTCTGCCACGTTTAGGTAGACAACCCTTTTTAGTATGTCAAAAGGGTTCATGAAACTCTTGGCGTCTTTGTTACAAATATTTTTGGGAAACAAGTAATGTTAGTTTAAGTGCCAGTTTTTACTTGCAACGCACGCATTTATGTGTGTACTTTACTTAAGTACCTAGTTTATTAATTATTTAGGACCGCAAAGATTTGAATAAATAATTTAGCAAAGAAAATGATTGATGATGGGCACTGAAGGCTAAGGAAGTCTGTAAAACAAAAACGCAACCTTAAATAATGCTTCAAGTTTGTATTTTAGTGTTTGAATCTGGGACAATAAATACTTATAATTATTGTCCAAAATGTACCTACTTTCGTTATAAACAGTCAACGAATGACTCCAATGTGTTTGTACCTAAATCAAGAAAATAGTTACTCTAGTCCACAGTTACCTGGTCCACTTATTTATAAATAATGACGTTTTATACGTTCGGACGTAGGATACTCAATCACTATTAGACTAACGAACCGGACCTAATGTAATTTGACAGTGTATGCGAGCTCTAATGAAGAAAACCTACGTTCCATCTCGTAGATACAAAGCATAGGTAACACGTATTATGTGCACGTTTTATAGTAAAAATACACTTAACGTTTCTCTTTTGACCGTTCAGTTTTAGCTGAATATTACGTTGTCAATCTCCTACAAATTTCGCATACCTATTAATTACCAAGGTACCATCATCACCGTCTACACGCTAAAGCGGCACAAGCTAATTAATACTATTAGCCTTGGAATATGCTGTGTAATTCGGGTAGGTAAGTAATTATATTATGAACTTCGATATCAGATAATAGGATATTAAATGGATATATTATAACGTAAAACGTAGTAATCCGGAGGAAGCCACGGTAAACAGGTAACCAAAGGGTTGCTAGGGTAGGGTGCAAGATCCTTGCGAACGGGGTTGTATAGATTTACTAATATATATGTATAGGTATATATGTAGCAGCAGTGGGGGCCGAGTGGATATGACGTCTGACTTTCAATCCGGAGGTCGCGGGTTCAAATCCTGGTTCGTACCAATGAGTTTTTCGAAACTTATGTACGAAATATCATTTGATATTTACCACTAGCTTTTCGGTGAAGGAAAACATCGTGAGGAAACCTGCATACATCTGGGAAGAATTTCAAAGGTGTATGTGAAGTCCCCAATCCGCATTGGGCTAGCGTGGGGACTATAGCCCAAGCCCTCTCGCGCATGAGAGGAGGCCTGTGCCCAGCAGTGGGACGTATATAGGCTGAAATGATGATGATGATGATGATGTATAGGTACTTATGTTTTGACCAACGTTGGAGTCCAGAACGGATAAACTGACAAACGTTAGAAAAATATATTTTTGATTATATGGCATAAATATGAAATATATTATGGAATATAATTATATTAATGTAAATTATAATGATAAAACGTAGAAACATGTTTATAAAGGGAGACTATGAGATACTTTTATGACCAGGGTAATATTTTTACCATACTGTAATCTCGTTGAATGTATCCCTGGAAACGTCAAATCACTCATATCATGAAGAGTAACATATTATTGCAGGTGACTGTACCTATACATGTTTTGTGATCTTCACGAAATCATATTTCTTATCTTTTATCTTCAATGGGCCAACATTGAGTAGTTTGTAGACGTTCTTTTGCTTGTAAGGGACTTAGTCTAAGGGACTGTCCATAAATTACGTCATCGATTTTTGACGATTTTTGACCCCCCCCCCCCCTAAAATCATCCAAAAATCATGCTTCAAATGACCCCGTTTCCTCCTACGTCATGCTACTGTCATCCGATGTCCAGACCCCCCCCCCCCCTAATTTGAAATGACGTAATTTATGAATAGCCCCTAATAATCACTGACTTCTACACGATTAGCTAAAGTTATACATTATCTCTCCTTATCCATTATCCAGTGCGAACATGGTTTTAATTCTTGTAACGAATTTTGGTGGGATGAATCCTTTTTCTTAAAATAATTGTAATCTTACATTTTTCCCTTAATAAATTATAATTTTCTTTTAGCAGACTTAAAAACAGGGACTGAATACCGGTATATTTTTCATACAAAATAACCGGTATTAAATTTCGGTACCTCGGTTTTTTATGTATATTTTTGCACTTAATTTAGCTAATCTGATCAATCGTTATCCTTACCTAAATACTATTCTATAATATCAAAGAAATATTGTGAAGGCTATGAGATATATTGATTTTTAGTTAAACCGGTAACGGTCCCTGCTTAAAAGTCATATATTTTAGGTAAATATTTAAAGTAAAATTAAAATTTGCTTCGCAAAATTCATGGATTACTTTATAATTAAAATTAAAATACAAAACAACCTCATTATGGCTTGAAACAGCACGGTATTCAAAAGTACAAAGAAGCCACAGTGCACAGTGTAGCATAAATAAACAAGCTTGTAATCCAAATATCCCTTTGCACCAGGTGGCAAACCACTATGGAAGAAATGTTCAAAGGTCAAGTGCAAGTCGGACTCGCGTTCCAAGGGTTCCGTACATTACCCAATTTTTAACAATGTATTTTTTATGTGGAACGTGAATGAAATGTCTTTAAAAAACCCGTAGTGATCGGATCAAAAACTGAGTAATTAAGTCCGACTCGCGCTTGACTGCACATTTCTATTAATAGGTTTTCCTGTTATCTATAGGTAAAGAACTGTTTTGTGTATTTTTTTCTCAAAATTTTAGACCCAGTAAGTAATTTCGGAGAAAGAAGGGGGGGGGGGATGGTCGGACAGACAGACAGACGCACGAGTGATCCTATAAGGGTTCCGTTTTTTCCTTTTGAGGTACGGAACCCTAAAAAGAGGTCATAATTGGAAGCCGCACTTCGGTAATCCGCGCGGTCTCGCTTGGACTGCGGCCAAGCAATCACATAGCCTAGGATTGCTTACACTTGAAACTGTTGACTAAGTTTTTAGACTGCTCAACTTTCTAGCGGAACCAGTACAAGAGTATAGGTTTAATCAACTGGCTGGGATGCAGGAAAGTTTTGTTAACGTAGCAGGGTGGTAGGCTATTTGAAAGTATTAAATACGAGTATAATCTTAATACTTTTCTGTCTAAATTTAAAATATGCCTGCAATAATGTATTTCTTTATATAATATTATTAATATAAATTGCCTCCGAGTGAAACACAATATTTTTCATCACACCAACCCGAAGCAAATATTAAATGTAAAATATCAAACAAAATCAAACCATATCAAATCCAAATTAATGTTATTAAATAATTATCATCCAAAATCATCATTTAAAAGTCAATTCTACCAGCAAACATAAGAAAACAACTCAAAATTTGGATTTGATTACTTTGCTTCACATGTGAATAAAATGCAACTTTGCTATCAGTTTTTGAAGTGCAAAGTAAGCCTTTCCGAGCTGGTGTGGTGAAAAAATATTTGTCAACTTTTCCCTGCAGGTATTGAAAATTTTAGTTTTGCCTTTGAGAATTCGATCACTAAATTTATAAAAATAAGTTTTTGGCAAAAATTTCATTTTTGGTACAAGCTTTTATCGCTGACTGTACTTTTCTTACGACAGACAACTAATACTCATCGAGACAATTCTACAAACCCCTAACACAATTAGGTTGCGTTGTTTCATCACAGTGTTCCTATGGGCACCTCCTGTCTCCATCATCAGATCAGTTCGACACCATATTATTGTATTGTCATCAGAACTCCATACAGCTGCCAATTTTCATGACGCTACGATCCTTGGAAGATGGTTAAATTTGTTACCTTAGATTCCATTACATAGTTACATACAGGTCGACCTAATAAAAGCTTGTTACAAACGTTAGAATTTTATGTAATAATCATGTGATTTCCAATGTGCTGTAATTTTCCCATTCCCTTGCCGTTTGGTTTCAATTCGCTATTACGTTGTTTTTATTCTGTTGACATTTTCCTCCATTCCCTTGTCGATCTTGTCTTTCATATTATTGTATTTGTAAACATACAAATGTAGGTCGTTTAAGTGTAAAACATCATTTAAAGTCAGTTTGTTCACAGAGGACGGATCCTCAGGTTAGCGGGTCGCGTTGTAAAGTATCACTTTCCATATTAGCGAGAAACCGTACGGGTTTCTCGCGTACACCCGCCGACGTTGCAGTTTGTTCCAATTTAAGTTCTATTCATAGAACGCGAACATACCGCGACTAAAACTTTTTTTTTTCATTTTTCTCTTTGCATAAGGTTTATAAAGCATTCTGCTACATAACGATGTTTTAATACATAAACATGAGTATTTAAAAGATATTAAGGAATTTTCTATTCAGTATTGTAGGTAGGCTTTCTATCAAAAT
Source organism: Cydia splendana (assembly GCF_910591565.1). Lineage (NCBI taxonomy): Eukaryota > Metazoa > Arthropoda > Insecta > Lepidoptera > Tortricidae > Cydia > Cydia splendana. The sequence continues at coordinate 9,950,211 of NC_085966.1, read as the reverse complement.
AACTAGAGAATGTCTAAGGTTTCTTTTATTTGATTAAACAGACTATATTATTTTTTGCTAATAATTGTCAATATTCCTATTCATATTTGCTGTTATTTATAAAAAATAAGCTACGAGTTTGAAATGGAATTAGGTGAGCTTTATAAGTAATTATAATATTATATTAATCAAATTGCAATGGTACAAATGTAACAATGTACGAACGACTCAAGTTTATACTTATCAACGTCACTAGGCGGCATAGTGGTGGTAGTTTTTTCATATTCCCTCGTTTGTGACCCTTGCAATTTCATCTGCATTTGTTTTATAAGTAGTGCCATCAGACCATGGTGCCATCTGCCTTTGTATAAACCAAAGAACGTAATAATCTAATAATACCTTTATTTTTTGTATGAACCGGTTCCGAGCCTTGTTAAAATGTGACGAGCTGACGAGGTGCAGCGCGAATAATGCGAGTATTTATTTTATTTATTTAATTTCCAAATATGCAAGTTTACAGTTCTAAACCAAACCACTCACATATTACAATAATTAATTCATAACATTAAATTACATTTAAATAATGAATATGTAAACCCTGAGTGAATCATACGTCATCCGTTTCGCCATTCGCACGAGTATGTAAACGTGGAGTAAAAATCCTATACATATATATAAAGGTTAAATAATGTTAAGTGATGTTTAACGTAGCGTAGCAGTATCTGACGTAGCGTTCGTCCAAAGAAGATTAATTAATCGGAAAATATTGCGTCTATTATATTCGAGCTCACCCAATGTTTACAATTTTACGTAAAGACTAACAAAATAAATTCTTTAGTACCTCATTTTCAATACCTAAGAAGGTTTAATTATCGAAACGTTTTATACACAACAATCATTACATTAGATCAGGTTTATAATTTGCTAGGTAGATAATTTTATATGAAGCTACGAGTTACCGATAGAATTCAAAATAATGTGATGTCGTATCCCCATAAGTCTATAGACTTATGGGGATACGATATCACATTATTTTGAGTCTATAGACTTATGGGGATACGGTACGGTAACTTAAATAAAAACACACTCGCGTATAATAAAATAGCCAGGATGGGTGACCGTGTGTGTATTACTAGTAGCACCTATCAGAAAGAGTTTGGAGAGCCGCCAGTGCGCCTGGTCGGAAACATCTTTCGTGTAGTGCACTCCGGCTTGAGAGCAACTGACCGTGAGGTAATGGACAGGACAGTTCATTTATAGACTGGTCAGTGGTCACCCTACATATACCGGCCGATATGTAAGTTGTAAGCTAAAAGATCTTAAATTTTTTTGAATTAAATATTATGTGTGCTATGTAGGTACTAAATACGTCCTTTACAAAAACTAGGTACAAAGTAATTGTAGTGATCGGCACTAATTGCTTGGCATAGCATGCAAAGAAAGAAAATGTACCTATTTGTATGGGGTAGTCGTTAGCCGACTTGAGAAAATTATATCCACCTTGTTGACTCTCGATTGCCAAGTCGCATCGCAAATGCACGTTCCATATGTAGGTATGTAAAGAAAGCCTAATCAGCGATTTTGTGGGGCCAACGCGGTCCGTTCTAGTTCGTTAACTGTCTCTTATCGAGCGTGACACGTTTAGAGTGGCGACAACCTTTTGCGAGTATAGTGCGAGTGATAAATTACCTACTCGCACGACGTGTTTGACCCGACTCGAACATGGTATTGACGCGATCTATAAATCTTTGCCGAGACAACACGGCTTCATGGATACGTTCCTAATAGCACCCAATGTGAAATCGAGATCGGTTTAGTCGATTAGCGCTCGACAACCCCTGAGTGTCGATAGCTCCGAAGGGCTTCGTTAACAAGTTTCGACAACCCTATCAATGCCCGGCGAACTATCGGGCCATTACGAGGGCTTAAGGGTTAAGTACCAAACGGAAGCGTTGACCATTGTTTTTTTTATCGGTCAGCGCTGGTATTTGTGGCTCCCATGCCACAATTTACGCTAAAAGCTTTCCGTCCAAACCTATTTGGGGTTACCCTGTATCGCAAATGTGTTTAAGCTCAGAAGCACCGTGTTTCCTTTTAACACTCACGGATATTATTAGGTAGATACCGATTATATCCTAAAAGCTTATCGTACAAATCTCTTCTTATATTTTTATGTTGTCAACAAAGTTATCTGATACGGATGGAATAGGTACATGTGATATATTTCCAATAAAACGTATCGGTGTAAATCATTTTAACGCGTAAAATAAAGGTGCGAGAAGGGAGCGTATTTATCACTCGTGTTATGAATTATGAAAAATGTCAGAGAAAGGGACACTCGATATCGATAATGTTAAATATTCTTGTAAAAGTCAACCGTTCGGAAGGAAAGCTGAAATTTAAATATTTTTTGGCCGATTTGCTGCCAAATGCCGTGAGTCAACATCTGATTGCTCAAAAAACTGATGGCTGTGGATATTATTTAAAAAACTTTGTCGGCCGCCAAAAGAATGGCATACTATCAAATTACTTATATTTATGAAATATAAACACAACGTATGCATCTAAAAAGGTGGGCCATAAACCGGGAGGGTTCCGTAAGGCTACCGGAAAATAGCCAGGTCTAAAACATTTGAACCCTTTATTTATTCTTTTTGAATGACCCTTAAACGATTAACCACTCGACTTGGCTAATACGGCGGCGCCCATGAACCAACAACATTATTTCCTCGTGATAAAAAAAACATTGTACCTACAGAAAAAGGAAGCAAGGAAGAGTGAGATGTGACAGGGCTAGGGGAAGATCGCCAATGAGATGGACCGACCAAATCAAAGCCAGTGTGTCGGCCACGAAATCAGCTCTACCTACGGCTCAAAAGTTTACATAATGGCCACAACCACTCTGTCAAGAGTGTAACGAAGAAGACCTACCGACAAAATCTACGTTATTTACGACTAATAAGTACCTACCAGAATCTTTAAAACCATCAACGACAGTTAGTTGGATCTATTTAAATCTCTGACAATGCTACGGGAAAATGAAAGGATTCCACTATCCCGTCGGGAGAGTTTTTGGGGCTGCAAAGAGGTTTTATTTAATTTTTATTCATCGGATTATATAAAATGGAAGCCACCAGCCATGAAATTGTATTCTCCTCATTGCTAAATCTAAACCTGTTTGAGACGAAAATAAAAACAAACTCTGAAACAATTTTTAATTTAACCAGTAACTAAGTAGCTTAACTTGTTTCGATTTCATTTTACATAGGTACGAATACAATATTTGTAATATAGGGACATCTAGAGAATTTTAATTCTGTGTTTTTATCAAGTTTTTCAATATTTATTTGACATTTTGAGAAAAAATTATAGAGCTTTTACTCAAAAACGCACCAAAAATAATATTTTGTGTTACATATTTCTACTCAGAATTGGGAAAATTTTGATAAATCGCCAATATTTACAGTTTTGTGAAGCTTTTTCCCATAAGTATATTTACTTTTAGGTACATTTTGGGTTATTTACCTAAATTACCTACCGAGCGAGTAAATTGAATATCATCTGTTACTCAAATCATGACTGAAATCTTTAGAGAACATGAGAAATTGAATTGTCCACTCCTTTCCTGGTTGAAACGTTGTTAGATTCCCGGCACTGCAGCGGAGAGCCGGTTATTTGCCGAGCACTCAGCCCGTGACGATGAATCCGCGATCATAATTCCTTGAGAATGATGCATTTTCAACGACGTCTTGTTGGTCTTACGTATACCGGCGCGATTCAAGAAATGAATTAGAGATTAACTAGATACGATATAGTAAAGATACAAGTATTATCTTTACAATTTCATATCTAGTGAATCTCTAATTCATTTCCCGAATCGCGGCGCCAGCCGCCATAAGGTACCTTTTGCCGTGGAACGTCACATATCTTTACTATATCGTATCTAGTTAATCTCTAATTCATTTCCCGAATCGAGCCGTACAGCTATCATCAGACATCTTACATTTTGTAGCATTTTGTTTTTTAACATTACATTTTGTAACATTTTGTAGCGTTGTAGGTAAGTTGAGATAAAAGAAATGGTTAAGAACAATTTCAACGGAAATGGTTACATAATTAAGGTAAATTTGAACATGTAACATATGGACTTACAGATGTAGTGAATAATCCTTCGGTCGTGAATAATCGGTTTTCACGGAAAAGTTTGTATTTGTCATGCTATTTCAGTCAATCTCGTTCGTGCGTTTCCGTGAAAATACGATGGTAAAGAACTATATGCACTACATCTGTACTTACTGGATTTAATAGATAAACCATTTCATGTGGATTTGGATGCACAAAAATGCAATTAAATTTATCAGACAAATGATATAATACAACACTTTAAACCTCGCGTTTTGTACACGTTCAATAATGTTGAAATATGATATTCTAATCACGCAAATTTCAAAATATAACTTGAATACTGAGGGGCCAGTGTTTTGAAATACAGATTACATAATCTACATAATAATATTATTTATCAATAAATTTAATCGGCGCTCGTTTCATTGAGCTGGTGAGCATGTAAATTGAAAAAAAAAAACATCGTGAAGAACTTAAAGAATTTAGTGTTTCTTCTTTTCATTTAATGGGTAGGTACGAGTATATTGTGTGTGCCGATTCAGCTACTGTACAAGCTGGTAAAACAGCAACCAAAAGGATCTTTAGTTCGGTTAAGCGTCTTTTGTAGAGTTTTAATGACGTTATCCCTGGCCAGGCAGAGTCCCGGCTCATTCCACTTTATTTGTTTAGGATAAATTAATGTCGTTTTAGGTAACATCGTGTTGGAAACTTTTACGCTTTTGATGCCTTTCGGTGTAGGTAGTGAATTCACCACGTGTATGTTATCAGTACACCGGTACTTACAATAAACTTTTCACTTCTCATGCTCAAAAAGTGCACCTTTATGTCGTGCGTAGACGACATAAAATCGCATTTTATGCTCTAGAGCATAAAGTAAAATCATCTATTACGACCCATATTGACTTAGCAATAAAGTCCAAATTCTGCCATACAAACTGCCAGCCCTGCCGGCGCGCCCCCGACCGGCGCTCTCCCGATCGGCGTGCCCCGCGCCTCCGACCGGCCCAAGAACAATTTTCTTTAGTCTTGAATAAATACATTAAAATAACCTAAAATATTTGTTTTTTTGTATATTTTCCTCGCAATCGAAGTGAAAAGCAGAGTGTACAACAAGGGCATAAATGTCCATTTTTACCCTCGTCTACTGTTTTGGTCTTCGCTTCGCTCAGACCAAAAAATTGCCTCGGGTAAAAATGGGTCACTTTATGCCCTTGTTGTACAATCTACTATTAAGGTATTTATGGAACTTATTCCAGTGTATACCACTTATATACAAAAGTCCACATTTTTTGCAACAAAGTTTCGATATTAGAAGTTACATATAATTACGGTAAGAGTGTAAGCTAAATAAATTATTATACTAATGCCGTACTTGCAAGCGTTATGTACTCACAAAATTACAGTTCACTAATTTTCACGCTCGAATACCACTAACAGAATAATACTTTAATTATTTGTATAACTCAGTCCTATAAATGTTATTGCGTAATTAGTACGCACCCGGCTCCACTCTCCCCAAAAATGTGTTCGATATCATACCTGTTCACGATAACTTTCTAAACTAGATTCCAAGCAATAGGCGACCCTCCCAAGTTTTTAAACCTCCAAAATTACGACCCATGTAGACATAGGCACAGACACCCAAAGGTAGTGTCTCCCTTAAAGAATGTCTTAGATGTCCGACTAATCGTTTCATAATATGACGGTAAGTTTCTTCTCTAAATTCCAAGATATAGGCAACCCACCCAATGTTACGACCTACACCAAAATTAGGACCCATGTAGACACCCACATAAAGTGTCCATAACATGTTCCCAAGCCCCTCTCGAGTGTGGCTCCCAGCAAACTCCCGCTCCTAATGTCACTCGTGTGTATAATGGTTAAGCCTTTCATCTCCTTGTTCGCAGTACGCCAGGAGAACGAGCGTATGATGCACGACGTCCTCCAGCTCCCGCCTGGAAATCGCACCCAGTTGTCGGGGGCATTGCGCTGACGCCGCGCTACTCGCCGAAGCCGCGGCTGGACAACGTGCGCCCCGCCGCCGCCCCTCCAGAGGAACCCGAACCTGATCAGCCCGACGCTGACTCTGACGCTCCCGAGGCCCACGCCGAGGCTCTCGTCCGCTCCCTTAGCCCGCCAACCCTTAGAGAAAATAGCAGCGCTTCGGTGAGCCAAGGCCTAGCGGGCCTCACGTGAGTCCCGACCCCGGTCTCCGGTCTCCGCTTCGGCCTGCTCCAGACCCGTGTCTGTTCTAGTGTTGAAACGAATTGTGAACGCACAAAACTGCCAGTGGCAACCAAATGCGCCGAGCTGTGACACGAATGTGAACAGAGAGAATTATATGTTACTCGACTTAAGCATACACGTTAGTTACTTGTTCGTGAATTGAAAGTGATGGAAGATGTAGGTAGATATTGTGAAATTGTGAATAAATTAGTAAAGAATGCAATGTTGTTTGTTGAATTGTATCAGGATAGGATTTAAAAGACAATGTCAATAATCTACGATAGAATAAATCACAGATTGTCTAAAATATTAGATGTTAGTATATTTTGTGCCAGAGGGAGAAATTTAATTAGAAGAGAAACTGCTTTATTGGTAATAAAAGGAAAGGTGTGATGCGAATAATTAAATAAAAAATAATAATTCTACCTAATTCTGTTTTGGGAATGTGACGATGAGTTAAGTGTACAATTTCACCCTCGTCAAATGTTCCTGCCACTTCCACAGTGTTTTTGGAACGCCGGTTTTGTTAGATACACGTAATCATTGAATGTTAACGGCCTGCGTAAGCTGCTAACGAGGACTGTCTCGAGAAACGACCATTACTCAAAGGTAAGCGGATCAATGGGATCAATTACTGTAATTATTAAACTTTTAAACAGATTAAATTTCTTTCTTTGGCAGTACTTGTTTTATGGATACTGAACATTGAACGATCCCTATTTACGACAAATGTTACAAATAATAAAAGAGTCGTAATGCCCTGTATGTATAGCGATAAATATTTTAATATTATTACTATATAACTGTACCCATACAACATAGTTGTTACCCGGTCGTTTATAGGGAAGGGCTATACTAAATAATTATAGATATAATTGTTATTTAATTATGCAAATCATAAATACCTGAACCTTCGTCACAGCACCAGCTCAATAATTATTTATATTCGATGATATGAAATTATGAATGATATTAAATGTAACTCATCACTGCAGAGCACGGAATTCTCGTAGCATTTTTGAGCTGTCATAGGGACTTCTCGTTTATCGACTTCCAATTATACATATGTATATCGATAAATACAGAATACAATTTGTAAAATATGATTACGAGTAGAAGTAAACAACATGCAGTTTTATCGCGAATGAGCGATCTCTTCGAGATAACCTTTTGATACCAACTTTTAGGAAATTATAAATATATTATAAATTCTCGTTGCAATTTCTTTCGAAAAATGTTTAAAAGGCATAAGCTGTCCACAAATTATTTATAAAAAACAATAAAATATTATTATTTTAATTTATATTTATAATTTCCTAAAAGTTGGTATCCAAAGGTTATCTCGAAGAGATCGCTCATTCACGATAAGACTGCATGTTGTTTACTTCTACTCATAATCATATTTTACATATTGTATTCTGTATTTATCGATATACATATGTATAATCGGAAGTCGATAAACGAGAAGTCCCTATGACAGCTCAAAAATGCTACGAGAATTCCGGGCTCTGCTCATCAATTTCATACACAGAAGCTTAATTATGTAACTTAACTGTTAAAACCATGTAGCGAATGCTATTTGAGTTACATAATAATGCTCAAGGTACAGATACTGGGGGTTTTGAACACATTTTATATGGAGACTTCTATTTTCTATCGGTCACTATTCTATTACTAAACTTTATGCTTACTCTCTCCCGTCCATGAGTAGGCTGTGCTTTGCCGAACTCACTGATTTAAGTTTGTAATCGTCGTAAATTATTGTAAAAATATTTTATTTTACTTTTGATTTGACGCGTTTGTTAATTAATACTAAATCCTCAGATAAAGCATTATTAGTCACGTCATTAGCACTTCCTTTACTGCTAAGGTCGTTTTATACAAACATACTGATAATCTCATTATGCTGTAATGGCATAAAGCTTTAAAGTACCTATTATATTGTTTCTGTTTTTGTGAGGAACAAGAAGCTAACAACTCGAGTTTTTTTTAACCTACCAAACATTTAATTTTTTGCGTAACTAAATGCGAAATTTGTTGGTGTTTAGTGATTTTTAAACGTTTTGATGATAAAATATTAGACATGCTTAATATTCTCGATAATGGTACTAATCTTCGACATCCTCTTTGACATATTTATACCCTTTTATCAAAATCTCCATTAAATGTTACCACTAATGTTATAATATTGTAAGTAATTATAATGAATTCCTTTGATACTGATCACCCTAAGGATTTAGACGGAACGAGCTTTCAACACTGTGCTTAAGCTGTTAAACCTAAGAGCTTTTTATAAGGATACTACGATGTAGATGTTGTAGATAATTAATTAATAATTATGCAACGAGGATTCGGAACAGATGACAGTAAAGTGGATACATAAAAGTTCTATTTCCGCAGTACATACAAGGATCGGGGTAATAAATAAATATTAATTATACATTAAAAGGGTAACTTGGTTAAGATTTTTTTAATACGTACTCTACAGTGTTATTTATTTAATACAAAGTCTAAACCTTTAATATCTTGACTATTGTAATAACATCTCTGTTATTATGGCCACATTCGAATGACATGAAAGCAATGTTATTTAGGTTTCATTTTATTCCTGCTATTCGTTTTGTATCTATTTCCACTTAGGGGATGTGCACAAATCTCGCGAGATGTTTTCGGCTACTTTTTGGACACCCCTCCCCCTTGGTGATAATTGGTGAGGTGTTTGGCTACCCCCCTCATCCACATAACCTCATGTGTATTCTTCTATCCGACCGATCTTAGTTTCGTTAACTGTAGAAAAATACACATGAGGTCTCCTTATACCCCCCTCCCCCAACGTGATCTGTCGTCTGTCGATTTTCCGTGACCCATGCACCCTCCCCTATCGAACCTCGCGTGATTTGTGCACAAGCCCTTACTGTTGTAATATTTTTAAAACAAACTTGTATCTAGATAAATTAAAAGAACAATATAAGAGCGGGCTTGAATATGTTCAAGCTGCTATGGCAGAATCAGAGCGCACGGCCCAGTGGTTCCATCGCAATTCCAACTAACTTGAATGCGCCCATGCAAGTTAGTAGGTACGTTACTATTCTGTCGGTATTGCGTCATAGCTCCATCTTACAATTGTAGTAGATTCTACCTATTTTCGATTATATTACGATGCACGCGGATTTCAATAAAATGTACAGGTAGGACGGGGAAAGTATTTCATTTTATGCCGTGTTGCACAAACCAATAGTTGTTAGAATTCCAAACATATTCGAACTTGATACCAGCACGTTTGTTTTATTAATATTTATGCAAATTTTAGCTAGGACAGGAGGAAATTACACACCCTAATATTATTTTAACATCTGCTAGAGTATAATTCTAAAAAAATTTATAAAAAAGGAAATAAGTACCTACTGCTTTTTCAAAGTTATTTCGTTTTGTGAATCAGTTTAGTTTAACGCTCAATATCTTTGCCGGTAAGTACATAGGTACTTTAAATGCTTGATAATTTGCTCATCAGACTTAACGACCCAACGTAATTAATTTTAGGTATATTCCGCTTCAATGATGGCTAACCCTTAAATCCCATGACGAAACCCAAAACTGTCGACCTTAATTGATGTAAATTCATCAATCATTAAATCAATATAAAGCTCGCAGGGCTGTACAGTAATTTGATTATTGCCCTCCCTAGGGGATTAAAGTCACTGATAAAAATACGTGTAAATTTTTAAAGCCTTAGCTTTAGCATTTAGTTGCTGACAATCACTTGCCATAATGTTTTATTTCACTCCGATCTACAGAATCTTAAGCTTTTAAACCTAAATGTAGTATGAATTGAGGTTAAATCACATTAACGATATAAATGCGGGATGTAGAAGCGTATCTCAACTATGGCCATCTCATAATGAGCGCGGCAAAAGCTCTCACGACGCACCTTTTGACGGAAATTCTCGCTTACATTTGTAACATTCCAGTCGCTTGCCATGTGTGTGGACAAATCGAATGCTAAGACAAACTAGGACACGTGACTTCTCTGATAACGCTCATCATGGATCTCTAAATCACATTTTAGTCTAAACTGAAGACGCGGTTTCGATTCCCGCTTCGGCCACCTTTAACTTTCTTTAGTGTATGTTATCTATTTCAGTTTATAATCACATTTTAGGTTCATAAGTTTATTCAATAATACTATTCGCCCACGCTTGCGTACCTAATAAAAATACTGGAATGTTGAAACAGCAAGCATCGAAAAAATCCGTACGCTCAATGGTTGGGCCATACAAATGCTCAGGTAAACAATGGAAACTGTGGCTTCGAAATTCTGAACAGTTATTGCTGACACAGATTCGATTAGGTATTTGAATCTGTAGGACTTGACTCATATTTTTAGTCTACTTAGTCAAAACATTCAGTTATTATAAGCCTGTCTCCTGTTATGGTACCCGAGTCCGTCCCTGAGATGACTCAAAATATTTGTAATGAGACTAATGAGTTAGCTCTACATACAGTTTATAGTTTAGATTCTTAAATAACAATTGCGAACAATTTCATTACTCTTATTAGATAGAACTTTCAAATTTCATTATAGAGATTAATAATAATCCGAAAATACTCATAAAAGGACTCGAGTCACGAGTCTTAAGCTCAGAAACTCCTAAAACGGAGTCTAGGGGCCCGATTCGGATTTTGAAATATACATCTATTAGATATCACCAAGATACGATAACGATATGTTTTAGATCTAACCTGTCAAATTAGACATTTGCGCGATTCTGGAGATACCATTGAACGATTTCCACAGGATATGACTTAGAGATCCAATTCACATCTAATAGATATCTTACTCTATCTAACGTAAAAGTGACATTGGTTGCCCGAATTGCGCTGCAAAAGAGAACTAGTTGATATCTAAACTATAACGTATCAAGAATGGATCTAGTACGTGTCGTCTCTTGTGAATATCTTGAAGTTCGAATACGGCAGTAGTTCTTCTTTGATATCGACACATAAGTCGAGTTTGTAACATTAGTCACAATTATGTGTAATCGGAGATCACCTGAGCATTAGATTCGTTTGTGTATGGAATGACACCCAGCCAAGTAAATATGTACACTGTGTTGAAACTACCTATAACTGTTCAAGTTCAAAACACTCAATAGAGTGTACGTGTGTGGGGCGGGTGTTGTTCATAAAAATTATTCCTGTTAACGCATTCACTGCCAGGGGGCGTGGCCTAGGAACAAACTTATATGACGGTGAACGCACATGTGCGTTGGGGGCAGTGAATGTGTTAAGTACCTCTACCCAAAAACGGTCTGATTTTTTTATAAAATAAGAACTGAAAAGCTCTTAAATAGATAAATAATACTTAAATTAATGTTTTCTTAAATCTCAATTCGGACTACCACAGAACATTATCTAAGTATTTACCTGGCTGCTATTTTCGAGTTCTCTCATCAAAAGTTATAGAAGTATGAAGACGCGACGAAGAATTTCAGGCACGTTCGGTTCGTGCACGATAATGTCATTTTATTGCGAAATGCAGACTGGAGTTATGCAAGCTTACATTTTGACCTGGAAAATCTGTAATCGGTTTCAAAGCGTTTAACTGGGCCGTGTGCTAACCACTTGTGGCGGGTCGCAATGATATTGTAACAACATTATAATTATAGGTACCTATGTTGCAGTGGCGGCGCGTCTAGATTGTTCGTAGGCAAGCCGTAGCTGAGTTGCCCTTCCTTTTCTTCATAAGTTTAAAGAAAATGGATTAAGAGCCTGAATATCAGACAAGCCGATGGGAATCGAGTTCTATGGATGCTCCGCCACTGCTATGTTGTTAATCATGTTAATAAACCTAATTAATTAAGGATTATATTTATTTTTTGTTCGAGTTATTTTTTTTTTTGCATTCTTTGATTTGTAATTGGAACTTTTGGAAGCTGTATTACTTAGGTATAACTTTTTATCTACGCAGGTAGAGATCAATTTTGTACATGTAATGTAAGTATCCATCTATCTTCATCGAAATGGGTATGTGCGCAAAGCAGCTAAATAAGCATATACAATAAGAGATGAGATTTAGAGACATAGTTGATACCATGTATGATCATCCCCTCCTAAATCCAAGCAAAGCATCCAACGCGCCTTCATAAATTTCGACCAAAAGCCCTTTCCTAGTGTTCTTATCGACGTTTGGAGTAGCATGGAATAAATATTCTAAAACATTGTTTTCGAAGAATATATGGCGCATCGCATGTCGTATAAATATTGTTTCAGATATACTGTGGACATACTTACTTACATAAACAAAGAGTTCTAGTACTTCTAATGCAAATATGTGATCGGCTCGAACCGTTTTTTCTCATCACTTCCTTTCTTATTTATGTGTTTTGGGTAGGCGGGAAAGAGTCGTACCCCGTACTCCTTAACCACTTAGGTACTTATTTTAAGTAGGTACTATTTTTAACTAAAGGAAATTGTACAATATCATTGCGGCACCTGCAATCCTTCGTACTGTACTCGCCAGGCCCCACGCACAGCACTGCGGCTGAGGCTTGTGTTAGGTGTTACTAGCTGGTAAGAAGTAGTTATATGTTATATGTGAGAGCAAGTATATATGTATGTATAATATAGTAAAATGCGTCTCGCATCCGAGTGATTCTACCAGTTTTTGAAACATGAATTTATGTCATGCACTTTGCTGCACTTCGTTTTTAATACGAGTAAAGGTCTGTACATTTGTTGGGTTTACAGCATAAAGTGCCGTTTTATCAGGTGTCAGTAAGGACTATTTCTATTTCATATTACAGACAATACACCCCCTACGGAGAACGATACGATAAGCAACACATTTTGAGAAGTGATATATTAAATGTGTACCAAAAGTAACACTTAACTTTAACAGTCTTCCTGAACAAGTGTACACTGAGCAAGCGTAATTAATGACTTTCTATTGTCAGATGTGATTTAAACAGCTGTTGCTGCTGCTGCATACAACGGCAACCAATGCTAACCAAATCCAATTTCATAACTATCCGTGGCGCTCCAATATTATCGTTTTCAATCCAATCTCAACACAGATGTAGTGCATAATTGTTTTCCTTCGTATTTTCTCGGAAACGTTCGTATTTGTCATGCCACCTCAGTCAACCTCAGTCCTTTTTGTACCGAGACTGACTGAAATATTATAGCAAGACACATTCGTGCGTTTCTATGAAAATACGAAGGAAAATAATTATGCACCACATTTGTATTTTAATGGCACATTCAGGATTTTTTATTTTATTTTGGGAATATTAAGAAATCCGAAAGCTGCACGAAAAATATATTTTGGAGATTTTATAATATGTTGAATTTGCATCACGACACATACACCCACACACTCGAAAATAACCCTTACTTAAGCCAAACTTTACTGCAACAAATTATCAGGTGACAAGCATAAGTCACTAATTACTAAAAAAAAATTAAACGAAAATCGACCTTCTTTTAGTACTAATATGGTTCACTATGGCTATGAACTTGTGGTGGTACTTAGTGACCTTTGCTTGTCACCCGACGAAATGCACCTAATTGAATACTTATTTGTATAAAATTAAGACGGTTATTATAAAGAGGCCCTACTTGGTAGAATCGCTCATCCCTCCCCTCCTCGTGTGATACAATAAGTTCGTGTTCAAAATATTTTTATTTTTTATTACATGAGACATATTCAGGTATTATAAATGTGATACTACCAATTTTATTTGCAGCTCAATTTACGAACTAACATTGGAATCGAGTTGCTATTATATTTCTAAAATCTGAATTCGTCTCTTCGCTACGGCGCAGTTGTCAATGCATTTTTATTTTCAAACTAGAGATCAATTCCAAATAATTATATTAAACAAGACCTATTAATGTAATTAGTGTTAGAGCAAGAATACAAAGAATTTTATAGTTGTTTGTTGTAAATGTCAGTTTTAATTAATCTATTTTACAAAAAAAATGTTTAATAAAATATCTTTATAAATATTGTGTTTATGTCATTTGTCATTTACCTTTACCGACCATGAAACCTATGTTTTTTCGTGCTGTATACCTGCGATAGTAGAGTGTAGGTAGAGTTAGACCAAGAAAAGTCTGCAACGACTTTGATAGCATTAGGTACGCAGTGCAAGTGTTATTTATACGTCATAATTTCATAGAAGTTTGACATTTAAAACAACACTTGCACTACGTGTGCTATCAAAATCGTTGCAAACTTATCTTGGTCTAACTCTAAATAGTTGTTTGTTTTAAAAGTGGGCAAAGTTGTTAACAACTCGTGCTTATGTTGATACCCGAGATAGCGGAAGTTCTAAAATTGACCCGCGAGCGTAGCTAGGTGTTTCAAAAAGTCGAGGCTTGAGCGTTGCGAGGTTTTCAAGTTAGAAGGTTAAACAAATTTAGCAACAGAATGAAACACATTTTTTTTTCACCACGCCAACGTGAGAAAAATACCAAATGTAAAAAATTACAAATCAAATCCAAATAACCGCCAGGTATTAAAATATTTATCATTCAAAACCAAACTTTTTGTTGTTAAATGCTACATTCTCATCAGTTTTTGACGAATAAAGATAGCCTTTACGATCTGGTGCGATGAAAGAATAATTAACTAGAGGTTTCGAGCATACGCCACTTTGAAATGTGTGTATATTATCATTTGTAGCAAGGTTAATCCGCGTAGGGTTCAGGTGGGGCTACAAAGGCCCGTGCGGTACAAGTCGGGGAGAAAAGGCGGCTCACAAAAGGTCTCGCATTCCTCCCGCGGCGCGGTCTCAACTATGCTATGCGGGTGACGCCGCCTCCAACCTTCAACATTAACAATTTATGTCGAAATAATTTGCCAGTAAATTAGTGTCCCATTGGTTAGGAGGCATTTATCACTGAAACTAGCTGCGTAATTACAAGTTTCTCGAGTAAACTAGTATTTTGCTGGTATTGGGCGATTCTAGTTATGATAACTGCCGTGTAATTAGTAATTAGCAAAGTTTAGGACCGGTGAATAAAATATACAGAGTGGCTAAAATAATTGCATTCCCGTTGCCAGGGAGGTTTTGAGGTTATACTGAGCAACTTTTACTATGGGACTAACCCCGAAATCGCGACCTACTAATTCCTTCATTTATTTAATAAGTAAAATGAAATTATTAATTACCGCTACTATTTACACACCATACCTACAGGAGGTATGGTGTGTAAATAGTAGCATAATGAATTTAAAGTGAAAGTGAACTTACAGACCTTAGAGCGCTTTCACATTGTCCGATCCGACGTCGGATATCGGATGGAAGTACAATGTATAACATATTCGTTTATTCATTAATAAATATATATTCGTTTACTCATTAGTCATTTGTAGTGTGACAGCGGCGTGACGTTATACAAATGTAGTGCATAATTATTTACCTTCGTATTTTTGACGGAAACGTACGAACGTGTCTTTCTATTTTAGTCAGTCTCGTTACAAAAAGTACCGAGGTTGATTGAAGTAGCATGACAAATACGAACGTTTCCGAGAAAATACGAAGGAAAACAATTATGCACCACATCTGTACGTACCTACAGCCCGCTGCCAAACATTGAGGATCTACCTACTTAGTACAGTCAACTGTAAAAATATGGGTGTAGACAACTTACTCAAAAATATTTCCCATAGTTCTTAATTCACTGACATTAGAGTTAGGTATGGGACATATTTTTGAGATGATTCGTACACCCATATTTTTACAGTTGACTGTACCTGTCCTACGTGAACGAGCTACGTTTTTTCAATGATTAACTTGTTTACTTATTTTGCAATATCGAAACGTTGTCTATTTAATTGAATACACGAGTAAAATTGGCTGCCTACATTTAATTACCTTGGTATTTAACTTCCAGCTTCCTGAACGCTTGATTAACTTTTAAAGCAAAAATTTAAGTCTACACGCAAAAACAAAGTTAAAGCCGGCCCGTGGATACGGATTAACGTAGTTGAACATTTATAATCTTTATTACTTTGTGCTTAGGCCGTGTAATTAATAATAATTAAATCCCTGGCATCCCATTTCTGTTGTCGCCATCACTCAAAACGTTTTCGCCGAGTAAAGAGTAAAAGGCTGCACGAATTATTCAGACAGGGCAACGCTCTTTCAAAGAAGACCCAGATAAATCGGCCAAGTTCAAGTCAGAGTCGCATTGCATGTCGGGTGGATGGTGAATTACGTTAATAATAGGCCACCAAACGAAGGAAAAATGAGGGAAATAATTTGTATAAGTACCACCGTTTACGAGCTATTTACGAAAAACTATAAAAAGGGCCCTTTAACCCCTCCCCTACCCGTTAGCTTCAACCCCACCCATCGAGTGTATAAATCACATGTGCAAACAGTGTGAAAACAGATACTTAAATAAAAGTCTGAATAATAAATACTTTTTTTTGGGTTTCATACAACATACAAAAATTTCAAAGTGGTTGAGCACCCCCTTGTATACTCTAAATCATAATTAGATTCCAAAAAAAGTAAGACAATGTTGCCACTTTTTACTAGCGCGTCTTGTATTTATGTAAAAATAAGTAAATAAAAGTACTTTTTTAAATCGTAGGAGTAAAATTACCAATATATAAATTATCTTAGCGTATTTATTTATAAAAAGGAATTTACTATTGTACAAACAAATTATTGAAGTGCCAACATTTTCTTACTTTTTTTGGAATCTAATTATGATTTAGAGTTTAGTTGAGGTAAAATTACCAAACTTGGTGTATTTTATCAGCATAATAAGTGTAACAAAATAAGGGGGTGCCCCGTCGGAAAATTAAAAAAAATGTTTTTTGAACCACCCTACCCACCCTCCGGTACTTTTAGTATGTTGTGTAATACACCATTCCCTACAACTATGTCAAAATACGCTTATACACGAATTATTTCCCATGGTTGGCAATTTTTGGGTTTTTGGTTTGGTGTACTACGTATAAGTACGTGGTGAATGAATTTATTTCAACAAGACAAGCGCTGGTGGCCTAGCGGTAAGAGCGTGCGACTTTCAATCCGGAGGTCACGGGTTCAAACCCCGGCTCGTACCAATGAGTTTTTCGGAACTTATGTACCAAATACCATTTGATATTTACCAGTCGCTTTTCGATGAAGGAAAACATCGTGAGAAAACCGGACTAATCCCAATAAGGCCTAGTTTCCCCTCTGAGTTGGAAGGTCAGATGGCAGTAGCTTTCGTAAAAACTAGTGCATACGTTAATTCTTAGGATTAGTTGTTGTCAATGCTCGCATGAGCCTTGGCAAAATGCCGGGATAAAGCGAGGAAGAATTTGTTGCAACTAACTAGAATAATTATAGAATTCTGACTATTTATAGCTCAAAAATAACCCCATTACTAAGTTGGCCCATTCTCCCCTGTACTATGGCGAACAGCCGGGCAAACGCTATGTTGAAGGTGATGATGATCATTTTAATTCTTTTCATTTTCCTGTATGAGAATTAACCCACTGGCTTCACTTAGTTCACTTACTAATCTTTTATCCAAGATGAGCGCTCTCAAGGGCTTTCGCAACAGCAAACTGTTACACTAAGCTTTGAAGGATGAACTCTGGAGTTTTTTTATGTATTACTAAATAGACGCGTAAGTCGTACTCGAGATAGGCGCATTATAATTATTAAATTAATTTATTATTAATCTAACAATAACGCATTGTAAGCATAAGTTTTTCAAAACTGTTTTAGCTAGGTATATAATTAAAGTAATCTTATAAATCATTAACTTAAATCTAAATGCCTAATTATATTTTCAATTGAACACGCCTTACAAAAATATTTAAAAGTTAAATATTATATGGAAACATAATTTAAAAATAAGGCAATGATAGGTAAAAAAAGTAACATATGTGTAAGTATTTTACAAAACACGAATGATATAAAAGTAGTAGTATTTTCAGAGGTAGCTTTTACTAAACAATTGAGGTAAAAAGGTACCTACTGGTGAGATTTTAAACCAACCGAATTTTAAATGCTAATCTTTAAAAATAATAACTTTGAACGTCCCATGAATGATTTATTTTGCCATGTCACTGGCAAAATAAATAATTTCATTTCATTTTTAAACTCCCCAGACGAAACTTATCACTTTCACCCGCTTAGTAGATAAACAGTGAGCCACTTTCAGCGCACGAGAAATGAAGAATGTAAGTTTAAGAAGTGTAACAGTGTTGTGTCGAACCGTCGTGTGTTGATATCGCGGGTAGTTCACAGTCCACTGATAGATAAGTTCCGCTCCGCCGGCCACCATTGTCGGCCGCTAATGAGCCGCCCGACCACCCTTTATTACTCACTTAATACCCGAAACCCTGATACAACTATTGTTCACGGTTATTCGACGTTTTATAAAAAAATTTAGGTTTTGATGTGGTCACCGTAACTACGAGTGTGTTTTAAAAACATGAAATATATTATGAATATTATGATTGATTTAATGATACCTACATAGGTTTTCAGTATTCAGTATTTAAAAAAAAAACAAAAAAAAGCATTAATAGGTGTACTTTTACTGACTTACATGAGATATTTATTTTTATGTTTATTTCTAGTATGTCATTATTGGGCATTAAAATTAAAATTATGGAACTATCTCTTGCTTGGACTATGTGATTCAGTTACTGTCGTTCGTTATATTGTCTTTTAGGTATTCCTCAACTGTGTAATAAGTTTTGTCCACAAGAAATTGTTTTAAAATTTTTATGAACTTCGTTCGGTTGGGCTCATTTTTTATGTGTTTTGGCAATTTATTGAAAATCCTTATTGATGTGGGATAAGGTCCATTTTTATGTATAGCTAATTTTGATGATACTTGTATCAAATTTTACCAAGTTGCCAGATATATTTACAAAAATAAAAGCTCATACAAATTGGTGAACCAAACTCAAAGTTACTCGTTAAGACGAAATCACTATTTAACACTACCACGGTCGAATTTTGTTCAGTTCCAAAAAAGCATCAACTACACAGCAATTAAAGTATTTAACCATCTACCAGATGAAATTAAAGAATCTGAAGACCTGCGAGTATTCTCAAATAAGCTTAAAAGTTATCTGGCTACAAGACCATTTTACAGTCTCGATGAATATTTTGCTAAATTATATGACTAATTACTGCTCTTGACATTTAATAAAATATAATTATATAGTTTTTAAATTTTTTAATATGACATGTTTAGGTTACTT
This sequence comes from Cydia splendana, assembly GCF_910591565.1. Lineage (NCBI taxonomy): Eukaryota > Metazoa > Arthropoda > Insecta > Lepidoptera > Tortricidae > Cydia > Cydia splendana. Next base: position 9,930,650 of record NC_085966.1, on the reverse strand, counting down.
AGGACATTTATCAGCCATTTGTCAATTTATGTTATTTTGAATTTCATTTTGAATGTTATGCATGATTTAGGCTAAGTTTATTTTATTTTATTGTATACAATTTTGCATGATACTTGTATCTTATGAAGCAAATAAAGAACATAGAACATACATACATACAAATTATTTTTGGAACATGATTTAAAACGACGGGGCCTTGACGGGGACTTTTTACCTTGATGTACTTACATGGGTGTGTAAATATGAATAGGTATACAGTTTTTTGGTATTTTAAGCTTCTGTACTAACAATGTGCCTTGTGAATGTTATATTTGTAAACGTCATTTCAACGCATCAATTCGAAGTTTCCGATATCGATACCCACTTTTGTGGTAAGTCTGATGCAACGGCTGAACAGTGAAATATCGCAATTCGGCCTGTCGCATACGAATGCATAGCCAAGTTCTGAAAACGCTACAGATTTTCAAAAGTTGAATGGATCACTCGTCAGCATCATACCTAGTCACATACATAACTTGTATTTACATTAGCACCCTTGACTCACAAATCGCGGTAGTGTTTTCAGTTTAAGATACCCATATAATATGTAAGTATTTAGCTAAAAATTATGTTTCTCTAGCTCTCCTCTTGCGTGTAAAGATCTCCATACATATATAATCTACAAACCTATACCTCTGTGCATAAGATTATCATAGCTACCTATAATGATGTCGTTTATTTTACGCGTCCCGTGTACGTGCGAGTAAAATTACCATACAAATTGATCGGTTGATTGCTTCTTTGTTTAGTATAAGGGACGAACTAGATCCCTACAGAATATTAAAAACGTTCCCGCGTGTATTTATGAGTTATTTTCAGTCTCTTTTTGCCGCCTACTTCACAAGGGGTCTTTGACAAACGGCACATACCCGAGACCTCAGAGATTCTTAAGGCTTACCGGGCACATGCGAGCCAGTGGCTCTAACGAACGGGTACCTATTATTTATTAGAAGTTTGACACAATCATGTTGAATTATAGTAGTATTTTAATTTAATTGATACGAAATTTTTCATAGTCAATTAAAGAAATAGAAAATGAGCTAATAGAGTGGGATGCATTAAAAAATACAAACCCAAAATTTACGAAATCTTATAAAATTCAAACACATGGTAAAATTCGACTTACCACAATGACGTAGAAAATTAATTTAAAAACATAAAATAGCAAATTCAACATGATGTATAATTTATAATATTTCTTCTTAAATTTATTTTCAGAAAAGTATGATAGGTAGGTACAATATAAATTTATATTAGGTTCGCCAAACTTAGTCCCATTTGCCATTCGCATTATACTAATAATCCACTAAAAGAACACTCAAATGAGTTTTATTGTAAGGTAGGTTGTATCTATCTATGGGCCTTAGTGGTCTGAATATAAAATTATATTTAATTTTTAATATAAGTAATGAGCTACTTTTGCGCAAGCAATGAGAATATCTATAGGGCCTGGATGAGATTAATACATTTCTAAGGACCGCAAAAGCCAAAGGGCGGTATTCAAATGACGCTGCGAACCAGCTACCCGGCTGAAGGCTTTGACGAGCCTGAACAATTTAACTTTCTTTATTATCACATGCAAATAATATAGACATAAATTTGAATAGTAATTGTAATCTCTAATTTACCCGAGGAGAGATCATTTTGCATTTACATAGGTACTTGTGAAGATGTATGATCTCATTGTGCATAAAATTTATGTATTATTAAGATAAGAGGTTTAATAAAGATACCTAATAGGTTTATTTTAAGGTTATGAAGGAACTCTGATTATTGAAATTACCGTGATCATTTTGATCACATTTTGATGCTTAACTAAATTTCCAATTAAAGTATACGTAAATACCTTGGAAAAACTATATTACTTACTTAAGATTAATTTTATAAATCTTGTTTGATGTAGGATGAATTATCTAAAAGAATAAAGTAATTTTTACAAAAAAATAGAAATGCAAATGATCCATCCGTTTCTCAATAGGTCAAAACAAAGTCAAAATAAAATTGCGTGTTTTCTGCTTATACACCCACGATTTCGTATATATAGTACCTATTTCAGTTAGTAAATAACAAGATACAGAGAGTAAATATATAATTTAAACAAACGAGGCGCAGGTAACCATTCAATTAACAAAAAATTAGTGTATGTAATAAACAAGCAAAAAAGTATTTCTAAGCCACAATTTGTAAAACAAGAATGGAACTTCTTCATGAGACGTAAAAAACCTTTGTTTGATATAGATTTTAATATTATATAATAATATGACTCTGTAACGCTTCAGTTACGGTAACTATTTATAAGTACTGTCCGAGCATTGAAATTTCCATTAATTGTAGGTACAACTACATGTAATACATTAAGTAGGTAACTGAACATACGCATTTAAGAAGGCCTTTAGGTACAGTGTAATTAAGTATTCTGTTTCGACGTATTTTTACCAGCCAGCGTAGTTGCCGTAGGCACCGTTGCCGTAAGCCCCAGCTCCATAGCCACCAGCTCCGCCGTAGGCACCATAGCCGCCATAACCAGCGTAGGCGCCAGTTCCACAGGCCGGCAAGCCGGGAGTGTGGTTGACGGTGTATTAGTAAGAAGAGACGGGGGATCCAGCGCGGTCGTTATAACCCAATTTAGATCCGTAGCTTGCACCGTAACCACTGTAGCCGGCATCGTAACTTCCGTATCCAAGCCCTGCTCCGTGACCGTCGTAGTCTACATTTTCTCCGTAGCCACCGGCAAGGCGACCGGCTTGACCAAGACCTCCGTCGGCTCCGTTGGCACATTGACCGGCTAGATCCAGTTTGGAACCGTACCTGAGAGCTCCGGGACCAGCTAGGTTTAGCCCTGAGTTAAGCCCACCAGCGTGGGCAAGGGCCAACATACAGGTAATCAAGGCGACCTGAAATAATATAAATGATTGTCTTATCCCGACATATGCCAACGTATGAACTAGATACTTAGGGTCGGTTGCACGAAACCGCCTGTCACCGTTAAAGCGTTTGCAATTTTTTTATTGTATAGTTCTCTGTCGAGTGATGTTGATCAGTCTGTCAAATGTGGTTGGTGCAACTGGGTCTTAGTGCGGTATTTTCTAACAGTATAATTATACGTAGTACGTATTGTATTAATTATATTATTATACGTAGTGATTATATCCGTGATCAAAATTTATCGAAAAAAGCGATAGAGAAACTACATATTTCGATCACTTACAATAACAACGTAACCCTTCCAATATCACCTATCCATAGTAATAGGCTGACAAGGAAATGAATTATTAGTTAAGTGATATAATTATCTTGATCAGTAATGTCTTGTTTATATGTATAAGTAGGTACATAACTAGTATTGCGTTAAGACTAATCAATCCATACTCGTTTAAATAGATTGCCAATATTTAAAAACCAAATACCTTTACAAATACTTTAAAAGGCCTCTTAGAATAGAACACTTACCGAAGCCAACAAAATCGATTAAAAATTATTTAATATTGTTTATTCGCACTGGTAGAATAAATTACAACTTGTATATTGGTTGATGATTAAATTTAGATTGAACGCAAACTTTACGGAATAAATTATAAAATTAACCTTCCCGAACGTAGTTGTTGTTGCTTCAAATGTTATGTTTTGAATGATAACTAACTTTGAGGCCTTGTAATTTATATACTAATTAAAATCACTTTTTAACAAGCTTTTATTAGGTCGACCTGTATGTAACTAACTGTATTGGAATCTAAGGTAACTAATTTAACCATCTTCCAAGGATCGTAGCGTCATGAAAATTGGCAGCTGTATGTAGTTCTGATGACAATACAATAATATGGTACTGTCGAACTGATCTGATGATGGAGACAGGAGGTGGCCATAGGAACTCTGTGATGAAACAACGCAACCTAATTGTGTTAGGGGTTTTTAGAATTGTCTCGATGAGTATTAGTTGTCTGTCGTAAGAAAAGTACAGTCAGCGATAAAAGCTTGTACCAAAAATGATTTTTTTGCCAAATAGTACATTATTGTCGAGGCTCGGAAGTAGCTACTTGCAGGCTGAGGATTCGTTTTAAACGGACGACCTTGGGAGTCCGTTTAATTGAATCCGAAGCCAGCAAGTATCCTTCCAGCCGAGTCATATATAGTGCTTTTCTCAAAAATGGTGCAAGAAATATAAATATCATGGAAATATTTTTCAAAAGCAACGTTCTTACGTATATATTTTCACAGAAAAACGTAGAAACAATTGAAAAAATTAGCTTTGCCGCCTTTTTATTTTTTTAATAAAAAAATAGAAGTGTATTTTTCTGCCGAAAATACGCCAACCTATTTGAGACAGCTAAATAGTCGCGGTACTAATCATCTGTTTGGCTGTTTAATGGGCCTGTCACCTGTGCCTTCATTTGATATGGCCATTTCAACTTTTAAAAAGTTTGGAACGCGACAAATAATGGAATTTGTATGCAACATTGTAGTCCCGAAATCGAGACTGCAATGTTTTTAACTTTTTAATTTTTGACTGACCATAAACTACGCGTTTCGCTTCGACCTATTTTTTAAACGGCAAAGTCGACTTTGCCGTCCATTTTAGAGAAAAACTTATTTCTAATTCCCATCTGACCCTGACAAAGAGCCATTTCCATGTCTAGGCTTGATTAATATCTTAATTATATCGCAAAAACGTATATATATAACCTATAACCTTGAAATTAGTAATTCTTAGAAATGATTATCATAATTAGGTTACATACCGTTAGCTAACGGGGGCTCGGGGTTGTAACTTTTGCGTCATAATCTATATTCCGCTGAAAAGACGGAATAGACGACAAAGGGTCCTACGCAATGATTGCCGAATATTTTTAATACTGTTTTCAATTAATCTGATATCAGTAAAGAGAACTGATATTCTTTGGAACGAAAATTTAGTTACTTAGTTTCCCATTACAAAACGTGAAACATGAAACTATTTAACTTGAGCTCCGCAATGCAAGCATTTCAGTCTCACTTTAAAAAGTTTTTAAATTCATTGGTACCAATCGTCTATGGTAGGTATACATATTATAGGTATCTTCAAAACTGAAATGAGAGCCAAAATGATATCTTGACAAATGGGGACATAATATACGTAATGGACGTAAATAAGTAAAATTTGTAATACTTACTTATTTGGAAAATTAAGGATTGGCTTTGTCCCCTAATATTTATTCATTTGCATAATAAGTACATATATACTGTAGTAATATATTGTAATTTAAATTGGTTTTTATACCTTGGCCATCCGCTACAGTCGTAGATTTATATTTTTCATATCTCATGCTCTGAAAGTGGGTCGTTGTTGTTCTAAAAAGTGCGCAGAAAGTGATACGTTTCTGCTCTAGCGCAGAAAAGTGTTGTACTCCTCTGCGTCCCCGTCCCACGAGCAACTGGGTGGAAACAAAATGGAAAAATAGTATCTTTATTTTCCCGCTTGAAACAATTGGTAGTTGTTCAATTTTTTTCTTCAAGAATGATGTGAGTAAATTATTAAAATAAATTATTCTTGATTTCTTGTGTTGAACTATATTTACTCGATTACATAAAGCGGGAACCAAAAGGAATACACCAAAAATATTTTTTTTGAAACCTTACTCTTGCGTAAATGAGCAATGGCAGAATCTTATACAGCCACCGTTTGTACGTTATTAAATGGGTTTTTAACGTTATTTAGCAGTAAATTAATGAAAATAAAATAAAATACAAGATTAAAATTGCTTATTTCATTCATCAATTGTTATTTAAATTCTTAAAATATTTTTATTATGTTATTACGTGGTCCGGCGCACCTAGATCGCGGTGCGGCGCGGTAGTCTATTAGGGTCAATTTTTGAAGAGGGTGTTTTTTCGACATTTGTATGGCAATTTTTTATTTTTGGAAAATCATTTATAATCATCGCTTTAGAAAGGGTTTTTAACAACAAAAAATATACTGTACGAGGCACCACTCTACTTTTTATAGTTAGCTAGATATGGACGTTTAAATATCGACAATTATATGACACTATTTAGCCATTTATAAGGCGTTTTTGACATGTATGTCTGTGTATAGTATCAACATTTTATGGCACTATTTGTTGTTTTTGTGGCATTTGTAAGACCCTGACAACATTTGTATGGCACCTTTTCGACATTTGTATGGCAGTATATCGACATTTGTATACCACAATCGACATTTATATGGTTAAAATAGCCGTACAAATGTCGCCATACAAATGTTGCGAATAATATTTTTTTGCGATATTTCCTACACAATATAACCGATTCACTTATTTATTTTACGATTTATTATAACACTGTATTTGTAACTGTTATTGTAAAATACACATTTTTATTTCGACTGTATACCAACATATTAAGCGTCCATACAAATGTCGTTGTAGTTGTACCAAAATATATCGAAAGAGATTCTTGCCTGTTTTTATATAAATAAAACTGCTTCCACGTCCACATTTGATGTTGATCGACGCCCAACTAACCGCACTATTGCGTCGTAAATTTAATTTAACCGTTATTTAATAGACAAAGAAAATTTTTGGGGGTATCTTTCAGTCATAACAAAACAAGTGCCGCGCGGGACAACGATAAAAAGGCTTCCCTTGTTTTATTAAATAACGCATAAAATTATCGAAATTATGAAATCCATTCTCTAGAAAATGCTCTTTATAAAAATATAAAGTTATTCATAATACGTTGCCTACATCCAAAGTTATGATTTTTTTATTGGGTGTGTGCCACCACTGGGACACGCAAAAAACGGCAAATTTCGCCGTTTTTGGAACTTCAAATGCGATTTTGTCAGAAACAAATAATATTTAAAGTACAGTTGTACATTATATTTAAAGTTCACAATACATTGGATGAAAATATATACATACCCAGTCTTTTAGTCCTATGGACTTCGAGTTATAGCCGTGGGACAGCAAAAAATGCCTATTAGAAAATTGACCCATTACGGCTTTTAGAACGAAAAAGTAAAAATTAAAAAGTAAGAGGCAATCCCTCTGATTTTCATACTAATAATGAACAAATCATTTTAAAATACTGCAGTTTGTTAAAATATGTGTTTTTTTCGTAAATATTGTAATCTAAATGTTTTTCACTAGGGGTTATTTATCTTCACACATGTAAAGTCTCCGATTGCAAGTAAGTCCTAAGGAAAAATCATGGCCGTAACTCTATTTAAGTAAGTAGTTGAATAACTGATTTTGAAATATTGTCCTGTCTTGTTTGGTTTCCTCGCATTTGATATGAAAAGTAGACTGTTTAACTCGGGTGCAAGGCACCATTTCCGTCTCGGACTATTGGCCAAACTACCTCGACAGAAAGACATGCCCAAACAAGATAATGACGAATACCGGAATGGGTCGGAATAAGAAAAAGACAAACAACAAATATGACCAAAGATGATAAAGCCCACCGACGAACGTGACGAATGTAGAATGGGTGACGAAAGCAGAATAGGACTAATTTAAGAACTTGGCAAAAAACGAATGGGTTGACCCTAGACGATACCGACAGAAATGGGTGCCTTTCAACCCTTGGTTAACAATCTACTATTGAACGGCTCCATGCTTCGCTGCTGGAAGATATAACATGTATCTGTATACTATATAACAATAGCACACACATACATGATTAGGTATGCTGTAATACCTACAATAAATAACAGAAAACTTTATTTTCCGATAGCTAACTTTTCTGTTTAAAACAGAGGCCGTTTACATTTAGCACCGCTCTATTCCCAGTACATTAAGATATGTAAAAGCTTGCAAATCTGTACAAAACAATAGCGGGTAAAGCTTTGTACAAAACCTAGCCACAACAAGAAAACATAAAAAATAAACAAAGTCCCGGAGCGAAGTTCCTCTTTTAAAAATATTTGCTTGATTTGATATTGATCTAATGTTACCCAGTGCATCACGCACACGCTTAATACATACATGGCGTTGCTTGAATTATCTACGAACCCAACGAAGACCTATAATAACAGAGGACCTGAATTTTAACGATTGATGTAAGTCAAATATAACCTTACAAACAAAAATGATCAAGGGTACCTATCTTATTTTACGGGTTAATTTTAACCAAATTTGACTAAAAACTGTTGTGATGGTTATCAATGCCTTTCGTTTTTTTTCTGCAAAACCATAGATGTTCACTGAAGATACATATGGGTCAAATCGGTAGCTCTTTACCTCCTCTATCATTGCCTGGCCTTCGGTTGCTACGTACTTGCTTAGTAAATTAGTTCGAGAAAGATGCACTGCGAGTGATGTCAAATCGAGATAAGACTTTAAAAGTAGTAATGGCGCTTGTGCACGGTGCGGCACGCGTATTGTGGTATTTGTAGCCTTTATGGCTCGGCGGAGCGTGCGGCCCCTAATTGTACATAGAGATTCGTAAAGTAACAGGTCCGGGTTGACATTGGACAGTTGCCATGAGGCGAGGCCCACGAGATATCGGAGCGAAACAGGCACAGATCTAAACACGATTATTGTTGTGTTATGTTTATGTCTGGGTTTCCGGTTAGTTCCCGATTCGCACGTCGGATTCTCTTATATTACTCGGATTGTGAATTGTGACGTCTTAAAGAAAATCCGGCAGAACAGGAATCCGACGAAACAAGAATCCGGTGAATCGGGAACTAGCCGAAAAAATAGCAAGTCAAAATAACGCCGGTTTGTTGAACAGTCATGATTGACACCTTGCCACGGATGCCAAGACTACAACATGATGAAATAGATAGTGACGGCCAAAGTGGCCAAATATATTGGAACACATCCTTATTTCTATGGTATGGTACACACCTTATATTTTTGGCCACTTTGGATGTCACTATATATCTGATGCTGACTGTGCATACATGTACATTTAGGTACTAGCAGATAGTTCTCTAGAACTCTAGAACATGAGAAATTTAAACCGCTCTAAATCACCACTGTTGTTATGCAAATATGCATTATTATTAGATTAAACGAACTTACCTTAAGTGAAGTTCTATCATAATAACATGATTCTCTCTCCCTGTTAATTAACTATTGTATAACCTTTATTGTATCCAACATTTATCACAATTTTCAAAGCTTTAAAAAAAATAGCTCAAACACTCTCACAGTTATGCAGTCTGTGGTATCCGGTACGCAAGTCATTTCGTTTAAAGTAGATTGTTGTTTGTAGGAGCAACCCTGTAATTTGGGAACAGTATATTAACATATATACAAGGGAAGGGATGGGACTCTCTTAACAGGGAGAGAGAATCATGTTATTATGATAGAACTTCACTTAAGGTAAGTTCGTTTAATCTAATAATAACATTTATCTCTCTCCCTGTTAATTAACTATTGTAGATGTTTAAAGATCGGGTTGCGAGTACATAATCAAATCATACAATGCATATAAAGTAATTTAAAAGTTATTTATTAAAAATGTAACTTTAGATAATCATGTAATTATAATCAACATAACAGTATAACAATCAGTCTGATACCAAGTTACATATAGTATTGCTAAACTCAGTAGGTTCTAAGGTAATAGGTCTGTTATAATGATTAGCAAAGCAAATAGAGTTTTGTGACCAACCAGCTGTTTTTTGGATAACATCTATAGATATACCAGATCTGCTTGCAGCAGATGTGCTGGCGTGTCTAGTGCTATGAGCTGTGAAGATGGTAACGTCTATGCCCGCCTCCCTAAGGACATTTTTTATCCAGCGACTTATAGTCTGTGTAGAGACAGCATGATGAGGTTTTTTATGTGTAATGAAAAGATTGTTAGTATTTCTAACATGCTGTGTTCTTTTAATATAAGAATGTAAAGTAGTGACGGGACAAATTTCAATTTTATTGCTGAATTTTTTTAAATATAGTAATGGTTGTTTACTATTTTTGCCTGAAGTTTTTATTAAATCAGGTATAAAAATTTGGACACTGTCATGATTAAATTGGATATTATTAATTTTAATCAAAGATAATGTTTGGACCCTGTGGCCTGTCGTCAAGGCGAGTAACGTCACTACTTTATGGGTAAGCTGCTCTAGGCTTATAGCTTCATTAGGGTACAACCCTTTTATGTAATTGAGAACAACGCCGGGATCCCACGTTATGTTATATTTTGGCGTTGGAGGTTTTAATCGGAAGACTCCTTTGACGAACCGTTTAATCCTATCATCAGATCCTATTCTAGGGCCAATAAGAAGAGATAGAGCTGACCTACTACTATTAATTGTGCCGTAAGATGCCCCACTATCAAAACGCTCAGTTAAAAATTGAAGTACAAATGGTACAGAAGCTTGATAAACATCAATCTTATGGCGTTCACAGAATAGCCACCATTGTTTGAAAGAAGTATCATACTGTTTAAGAGTATTGTTTGAGAGAGAATTAAGCATTATGTGAATTGCTGATTTTGGCGTTCCACGTCTACCGTACGCCTCGCTGATAGCAGCCCGGCACCCAGGGTAAGTTGATGATGTAGGGGGTGGACATCTCTGAAAGGAGACGACAGTAAATTCTTGTTAGGCTTGAATATTAGAGGATCTAATTAACAATGACTTTAAAAGAGGAAACCATGACTGTGAAGGCCAATATGGGAACACCAGTATACCTTCAGCTTTTTCCCTTTTAATTTTGTGTATGCATTTTAACAATAAGGAAAAAGGAGGAAAAGCGTAAAAGAAAATATCGCTCCAGCTGACAGTGAATGCGTCTACAGTAAATGCTTCTGGATCAGGTTTCCAAGAGATAAATTTCGAGCATTTGTTATTAATCCTCGACGCAAATAAGTCTATTTCTGGGTGTCCAAATGTTTGTGTGATCTTTTGGAAACATTTTTGAGAAATTTCCCATTCAATATTAATTTTTCTAGATTCCTCATCGGCCTTAAAGTTATCTTTGGTGTTAATATAGGATGCAAATATCCAAATATTTCTATCTTTACACCATTTACATATTTCTCTCGTAATTTGGTTAAGATGAGGAAATTGAATACCACCCATTTTGTTTATATAAGCTACTGCAGTTGTGTTATCGACTCTTAACAAAATTTCACAGTCATGCAAGTTTTTAGCAAAACATTGTAACCCTAAAAAACCTGCCTTAATCTCTAAATAGTTAATGTGATTTTCTTGTTCAGATTTTGACCATGATCCAGATGTTCTATTTGATGCACAAACTGCTCCCCAGCCAGTTTTGCATGAATCTGTATGAATTTCCATACAAAAATCGTGATGTTTAATCAAGTTGAATTTGTGTAAATTCATACTCCACCAATGTAGTTCAGAATAAACAATATTACTAAGAATCATTTTAGCTTCATAGTTATCATTGAAATTTAATAATGCAAGGTATTTTTCTCTTTCTAGTAGTTTGGTAAAAACCCAACCATATGGGACAGCTGGGCAAATTGAGTTAAGTTTTCCTAGTAATTGAGAAAATTCCCTTATTGTACAGTTTCTTTTAAATTTAAATTGCTGAATCATTTCTAAGATAGTCAGTTGTTTTTTCTGTGGGACTGATAAGGACAGATTAGTTGAATCCAGAATAAATCCGAGATATTTGCATGTTTGGCTTGGTGTCATAACACTTTTTTCAAAATTAATTACAAAACCTAAATCCTGAAATAATTTACATGCTATATTGATGTCATTTAGACATCCATTATATGATTGATTGAAATATATACTGTCATCCAGATAACATGTTAGGACTATATTTTGTTTTCTGAGATAGGTACAGACCGGTTTGATTAATTTAGTGAAAACATAGGGAGCAGAGCATAACCCATATGGTAATGCATTAAACTGAAACAGTTGTCCGTCAAAGCTGAACCTTAGAAACTTTCTGTGTGACTCTGCAATTGGCAGGGAAAGATATGCCTCTGTCAAATCTATGGAACCCATAAAGCAATCTTGTGAAATCAGTTTACAAGCAGTTCTAATATCTTCTAATTTAAAATGATGTGTAACAACATATTCATTCAACTTTTTTAGATTTAATATAAATCTAAAAGAGCCATTGGGTTTTGGTACTAAAAATATTGGAGATGTAAACTGGCTACGGTCTGGAGAACACCTAGAAACTGCACCAAGTTTTAGTAATTTTCTTATTTCACGATACATGTTTTCCTTTTCTTTCCCATGCCACACTTTTTGCATCGCCTCATAAGGTGGAGGGGTAGTATGAAATGGAATCTCATACCCTTCCAGCCATTTTAAAATTACAGGATCGTCAGTGATTTCTAACCAATTATCCATAAAATTTCTAAGTCTACCTGCATGTACCTCGGGTTCTATCGGTGATATCTGGATCTCTGCTTGTGAGAGCTGTGTCTGTCTTTCCGGTGAGGCTGGTTGTAATGCTTCCGGGGTTGATGGTATGGTTGCCCACCACGGGCTCGATGAGTCTGCTGATTGTACTGTGGTGGGCCCTTCCAGTTTAACTGCTTAAACTGCTTGTTACTTGCAGGCTGTTTATATTGCTTTTTCTCTTTATCTGAAGTATTCTTTATGGTATTACAAGTTTTTTGTATTGTTTGTGCAGCCTTGATTTTTTCTGCACAATCTGCACCAAATAAAAACTTATCAGTTTTTTGATGACGAACAGCATCTTGGATAGTTTTATTGGCCCCAGCCAAGCAAAAGAATTTTCTAGAACTTGAATCCTGGTGGTGCATTTCTGCAGCTAACTTGGCCGCATCATTAATCTCCTCAATCAGCATTTTGGAGTTAATATTGCCTAATAAAATATTTGTTAGGCATTTGCCTAAACAGGACATTAATGTACCTGTTAGGTTTTGTCTGAAGACAATCCTTTTATCTCTTTTATTAGAAGGTTCTGAAAGTGTAGCCTGAATTTCTGGGTTTACCACTGGGGCTATCGCAGCAGGAAAATTAGCTGGAGGCGGGTACTTCTTCACAATTGTCTCTCTAGCTTCTTTACCCAAGCCATCATTCATAATCTTCATCCAACGGGAAGCCAGTTCAGATCTAATAGGGTTGCCAACTTCTGTCTGCTCCTGACCTTCGGTCCCCAGTGCAAGAAGAAACTCCTCTGGGAGTTCATCGTCAACCGGCTCTGTAATAATTATATTATTATGAAATAGTTGTATATTAGAATAAGTTTGTCTATCCGCAAAGTGATAGCGCACTATGAATGTTATATATTAGCACTGTCTATCCACATTGTGATAGCGCCTGCCAGAAATAAAGTTAATTAGAATCAAGGGCATGTCTATCCGCTCTGTGATAGCGCTTAGCCACAAGTTGCTACATCATGTAGCAGTTAAGATA